>NW_023266987.1:0-1836 GCF_013103735.1 Etheostoma cragini
TTAGACCCCAAAACTAGGCTCAGACCCCAAAACAAGGGTCAGACCCCCAAACACGAGGCTTAGACCCCAAACACGAGGGTCAGACCCCAAAACTAGGATTAGCCACTAAAACGAGCCTTGGACCTCAAAACAAGGGTTTGACCCCAAAACGAGGTCTAGACCCCAAAACTAGGGTCCCTAACACAAGGGTCCAACCCCAAAACAAAAGTCAGACCCCAACACGTAGCGGTGTGAAGCAGCCGTCTGCTCTGAGCTGTCATGTTTTCAGATTTTTCTCTTTCTTTCTTTCTTCCTCTGATCTTTTCTTCCTCTGATCCTTTCTTCCTTGATCCTTTCTTTCTTCCTCTGATCCTTTCTTTCTTCCTCTGATCCTTTCTTCCTTGATCCTTTCTTTCTTCCTCTGATCCTTTCTTCCTTGATCCTTTCTTTCTTCCTCTGATCTTTTCTTTCTTCCTCTGATCCTTTCTTCATCTGATCCTTTCTTTCTTCCTTTGATCCTTTCTTTCTTCCTCTGATCTTTTCTTTCTTCCTCTGATCCTTTATTCTTCTAATCCTTTCTTTCTTCCTCTGATCTTTTCTTTCTTCTTCTGATCCTTTCTTTCTTCCTCTGATCTTTTCTTTCTTCCTCTGATCCTTTCCTCCTCTGATCTTTTCTTTCTTCCTCTGATCCTTTATTCTTCTGATCCTTTCTTTCTTCCACTGATCTTTTCTTTCTTCTTCTGATCCTTTCTTTCTTCCTTTGATCTTTTCTTTCTTCCTCTGATCCTTTCTTCCTCTGATCCTTCCTTTCTTCCTCTGATCCTTTCTTTCTTCCTCAGATCTTTTCTTTCTTCCTCTGATCCTTTCTTTCTTCCTCTGATCCTTTCCTCCTCTGATCTTTTCTTTCTTCCTTTGATCTTTTCTTTCTTCCTCTGATCCTTTCCTCCTCTGATCTTTTCTTTCTTCCTCTGATCTTTTCTTTCTTCCTCTGATCCTTTCTTTCTTCCTTTGATATTTTCTTTGTTCCTCTGATCCTTTCTTTCTTCCTTTGATCTTTTCTTTCTTCCTCTGATCCTTCCTTTCTTCCTCTGATCCTTTCTTTCTTCCTCAGATCTTTTCTTTCTTCCTCAGATCTTTTCTTTCTTCCTCTGATCCTTTCTTTCTTCCTTTGATCTTTCCTTTCTTCCTGTGATCTTTTCTTTCTTCCTCTGATCCATTCTTTCTTCCTCTGATCCTTTCTTTCTTCCTCTGATCCTTTCTTTCTTCCTCTGATCCTTTCTTTCTTCCTCTGATCTCCTTTCTTCCTCCTTTCTTTCTGTGACATCAGCAGAAAACGGCCTTGTTTGTTTGTTATTGTTCTGAAACTACGAGACTCGGAGAAACCGATCCACGGATGTGTATTAAAGAGCGAGTTGTTGTTTTAGGAGAGGAAGCATGTGTGTTCCTACGGTTTGTACTCGGTGTGCCGTCGCTGGAGATTACATCATCATCCTGTGGTGTTTCCGGAATGTACCAACAGGAAATAAACTAACAGCTGATTATTTTCATAGATATTCCCTGGTTGTGTTGTTGTGTTGTCCCGTCTCCGTTTGATCTTCTCTTCCTCTTTTCTTCTCTTCCTCTCTTCCTCTCTTCCTCTCTTTCAGCGACCTGTTACATCTTCTCAGTTATTATTAAACGGAAAGAAAAGCAACATTTTAGAATCTGCAAAAAACATCAAAACCATAAAAAAAACTTCTAAAGCATCAGAAACAGGAAGTAACATTAACACAATCTGTCTGTGTGTGCGTGTGTGTGTCTGTGTGTGTGTGTGCGTGTGCATGTGTATGTGTGTGTGTGTGTGTGTGTGTGTGTGTG
>NW_023266988.1:0-1998 GCF_013103735.1 Etheostoma cragini
CGTGCTGGGTACACACACACACACACACACACACACACACACACACACACACACACCAGAGATGGCAAAAGTACTCACTTTCCGTACTTAAGTAGAAGTACAGATACTTGAAATAAAAAATACTCTGGTAAAAGTGGAAGTACTAATTAAACTTCTTTACTCAAGTAGAAGTACCAAAGTACAGGTTCGGGACTCCCGGTTTGGCTGCAGGACGAGATGGCAGGCGGAGGTCTTAGCTCCTGATAGGCGGCGTGTTCACGTCCCCCATAAACTAGATTCTAAGAAGAAGAAGCCGTATCTGTTGAGGTTATGACGTAAAAAGGTAAAGTTAAAGGGACCAAGAGAAACCGGCAGGTAAGTATGGGACTCATTGGGACCAGACACGTGTTACCAGAGAGACGCTGAGGGACATCAGTGGACTAGGAGGACACGTCTTTATATGGCAATGGCTCCATTTTAAATGGATGTCTGCCAACAGGCCTAAAACATCACATATATGATTATTATCGCAGAAACTGGGACTCCAGGTTAATACGATTCTGACTGAGCAGCGAGATATGAATTCAGATCAGTTTCTATTTTTAATCTTCCCCTTAACATTTAAATTAATCTACCTGTATGTGTGTGCTCAAATATGGCTTCTGGAAAGTAAATAAAGGATTAAATATGAATTACTAAACAGACATTAATGAAGAAGTTCCCTTCTTCATGTCTCCTGTCTCAAACATGTCCCTCAGATAAGGCTGAGGACGATGTCTCGCTGCTTGTCTTCCAGATCTCTGTTTTCTTCTTTTTTAGTCATGTCGCCCTCCATGCTACTATGTGCTAACGTTAGCGCCATCCATGCTATATGTGCTAACGTTAGCGCCATCCATGCTACCATGTGCTAACGTTAGCGCCATCCATGCTACTATGTGCTAACGTTAGCGCCATCCATGCTACTATGTGCTAACGTTAGCGCCATCTTTACTACTATGTGCTAATATTAGCGCCCTCCATGCTACTATGTGCTAACGTTAGCGCCATCTATACTACTATGTGCTAACGGTAGCGCCATCCATGCTACTATGTGCTAACTTTAGCGCCATCAAGCCACAGTGATTTTCTGTGAAAGCAGAATCTGTTGAGTCGTCTTCGTCGTGCGTCCAACGTCCAGTAGATGTATTCCCCTCCTTTAGAGTGAATATGGTGTTGATGACATAAACAACGACATAAATAACGACAACTCAAGTGAAATGATGTGAAAGTTGAGGACTAGATTAGGACTGGATTAAACCTGATTCTGGTTTCCAACTTCGCCCCAGGTGTGTCTGGTAAAACTGACGGAGACGACTTCTCTCTAGCTAAGTTTCACTTATCAACGGAATTACAGAATCAGATGTTGGTGAACAGGTGAAGAACACACCAAAACCACTAGCTAACAGCTAACAGCTAACACACCAAAACCACTAGCTAACAGCTAACAGCTAACACACCAAAACCACTAGCTAACAGCTAACAGCTAACACACCAAAACCACTAGCTAACCGCTAACAGCTAACACACCAAAACTCCTAGCTAACAGCTAACAGCTAACACACCAAAACCACTAGCTAACAGCTAACAGCTAACACACCAAAACTCCTAGCTAACAGCTAACACACCAAAACTCCTGGCTAACAGCTAACAGCTAACACACCAAAACTCCTAGCTAACAGCTAACACACCAAAACTCCTAGCTAACAGCTAACACACCAAAACTCCTAGCTAACAGCTAACAGCTAACACACCAAAACCACTAGCTAACAGCTAACAGCTAACACACCAAAACCACTAGCTAACAGCTAACAGCTAACAGCTAACACACCAAAACCACTAGCTAACAGCTAACAGCTAACACACCAAAACCATTAGCTAACAGCTAACAGCTAACACACCCGGTGCAGGTGTAAGAAGGTTCTGATTGGCCCGTTGTGTCTCTGCAGGTGTAAGAAGGTTCTGATTGGCCCGTTGTGTCTC
>NW_023266989.1:0-401 GCF_013103735.1 Etheostoma cragini
ATCAGATTTATAGTCAAACTGGAAATGTCCCCGTGTTTCTCCATTTTCAGGGATTATGTTCCCAGTTTTGATCTCAAACGTCTGGGGACTTTATATCATATCAGGATATTCTATTACTGCCTACTATGAATATTAAAATACGCCTAACCATGTGTCCTGTATCATAGCTACATTTACAGCAAAAGAACGAGTTAAAACCAGTTCTGTATTCAGTGAGGTATGATGAGGGCCAATCTTCACCAAATTCTGTACAGCGCCTAAAGAAAAAGTGTGTATGCATTTTCTGATCACAGCACATCATACTGTACTAGTTGTTTTATTTTGAACATAACTGATAAAAAAGTTATTCATTTGACAGAACAATGTGAGAGAAGTGAATGTACTCCTTCCCCATCACAATC
>NW_023266989.1:483-959 GCF_013103735.1 Etheostoma cragini
GTGTGTGTGTGTGTGTGTGTGTGTGTGTGTGTGTGTGTGTGTGTGTGTGTGGCTTGTTAAAGGAGAATGACGGTCAATTTCAACACGTAGCTCTGTTGTTTGTATATTAGGAGGTCTGTCAGTAGAGAGGAAAATGAAACCAATCGGTGCTGTCTACACCGTGTTATCCTCCTGCTAGAGTTAGCACCCAACAGGCTTAAACCTGGCAAGGTTTAAACCTGTTTTTAGCCTCTAAACAACCAATATAGCTCACTGAGTACCCAAATGATTTTCACACGTTCTTTTGCTGCAAAGGTCATGCATGTAGCTCTAACACAGGATACATGGTTAGGCATATTTTAATATTCATAGTGGGCTTAACAGTAATAGAATTTTCTGATATGATATAAAGTCACCAGACGTCCGAGATCAAAACTGGTAACATAATCCCTGAAAATGGAGAAACACAGGGACATTTCCAGTTTGACTATCAATCT
>NW_023266989.1:1117-1310 GCF_013103735.1 Etheostoma cragini
ACAAAATGATTATATTATTAGTCTACTTGAAGCTTTTTATATTTGTCTCTTTCTCACTTACAAACACACACACACACAAACACACACACAAACACACACACACACACAGTACAATCACGTTGTTCTGCATCCATCTCCTCCCAGCCCTTGACATTTAGCAGCCCCACTCCCAACAACCACACACACAAACTAG
>NW_023266989.1:1358-1496 GCF_013103735.1 Etheostoma cragini
TTGACAAAATGTGATATTGCAATATTGATTATGAATACTGCAATATCGATATGTTTTCTGATATTTTTAAACATATGTGAAATACCAAAAAAGATTCATAACAAATTAAACAAGTTTTCTTACAACCAAAGGTTTATT
>NW_023266989.1:1506-1686 GCF_013103735.1 Etheostoma cragini
GTTTGCCGTTGCACCACAAGGTCTACTTACTAATACATATACACATCAACTTTCTCTTGGATTAATGCATATACACATCAACTTTCTTTTTGATTCATGCATATACACATGAACTTTCTTTTTGATTAATGCATATACACATGAACTTTATTTTGGATTTATGCAAATAAACATCAACTT
>NW_023266989.1:1956-2257 GCF_013103735.1 Etheostoma cragini
CCCACGACCCTGAGATTAAGAGTCTCATGCTCTACCGACTGAGCTAGCCAGGCACATCGCAAGTTTTGAGTTGCGGTCCAAATATTTTACTTGAAAGTTCTGAAATGTTACAGTTCTAGAATGTTACTTGGCAGTTCTAGAATGTTAGGTTGACGTTCAAAAAAGTTAAGCTGCCATTCTACGATGTTAGCTTTAATTTCTAGAATGTTAAGCTGCAGTTCTAGAATGTTAAATTGCAGTTGTAGAACAATAGGTTGTAGTTTTAGAATTTTAAGAGTCATGGTCCAAAAATGTTAAACTG
>NW_023266990.1:0-2209 GCF_013103735.1 Etheostoma cragini
GGGGGGGGGGGGGGGGGCGTTACCTCGTGTCTATCTCCTCTGGTCTCCGCCAGCTGGATGACGGCGTCGGCGATGACGGTGTTGGAGGCCGAGACCGTCTCCACCATCACCAGCCGGGAACTGTAGACCGCCAGCGTGTACCCGGGCTCCTCCGGTCGGCCGCCGAGAGCTGGAACACACCGAACGGCTTTATATATATATATATATATTCAAAATCAGCCCTTTTGTTGATGTTTTATATCGATGTTTTGTACCTTTTTCTTACGTTTTTGTACCTTTTTTCAACACTTTTGAGTTTCCTTTCAATGTTTGTCCCATTTTCTGAAGTTCAACACTACGTTACACTAACTTATTAACTTTAGTTTTAGTTATTTTTGGAATTGATGGTCAATAAACCTCATTTATAGTAAATTATCCCTAATGTTTGAGTTAGAAAAGCATAAATTGGGAATTATTGAGACTAAAATTAAAGGAATGGATGTCGATGATAATCACAGACTGGAATATGTCAACTTTTACTCAATACTATTTCAAAAACACTTCCATTTGTTATACAATGCTATAAAATTGAATAAAATGCCCCAAAATTAATGAAAGTAGATATTTCTACTTGGCAAAGAGCGTTGGGTGGAATCAATCATGTTATTTTGGGAAATTAAAAAGAACATTTATTTAGGACAACGGGTCAATCTTTGGGCTATTTCGCTTTCATAGCATATTAATGAATAAATACTATCAGCGGTTGTATTGCACACATGTTGTTGCTCACCGGCGGGCGGCGGGCCGGTGCTGTGCCAGTGGTTGAAGGCGCAGCAGAGCACGGCGTACTCTCCCGGCTCCAGCATGGCGTCGCAGCCCACGAACCTCCTCACCGAGCGCCGGCTGTGAGCCAGCACGCGGCCGAGAGCCGGCGCCCCCGAGCTGTCGTAGGACACTCGAAACAACAGCACGCACAGGTCCAACAGGTGGCTCTCGGCCGTGTCCCATCGCCTGAAGACACAGGAGACACAGGTAACACAGGGGATACAGGAAACACAGGAGACACAGGAGACAGGAAACACAGGAGACACAGGAGACAGGAAACACAGGAGACAGGAAACACAGGAGACACAGGAGAACCAGGAAACACAAGAGACACAGGAGTAAGGTAACATAGGAGACACAAGAGAACCAGGAAACAGGTAACACAGGAGACAGGAAACACAGGTAACACAGGAGACAGGAAACACAGGTAACACATGAAACACAGCAAACACAGGAGACAGGAAACTGAGGATGACACAGGAAACACAGGAGATAGGAAACACAGGTGACAGGAAACACAGGAGGCAGGAAACACAGGAGACACAGGAGACAGAAAACACAGGTAACACATGAAACACAGGAAACACAGATGACAGGAAACTTAGGATGACACGGGAAACACAGGAGAAAAAGGAAAAACAGGGGACCCAGGAAACACAGGAGGCAGGAAACACAGGAGAGAGATAACACAGGTAACACAGGTGACCGGAAACATGGGAGACAGGAAACACAGGAGACAGGTAACAGGAAACACAGGAGACAGGTTACACAGGTAACACAGGTGACAGGAAACACAGGAGACAGGAAACACAGAAAACACAGGAGACAAGTAACACAGGTAACACAGAAGACAGGAGACACAGGAAACACAGGAAACACAGGAGACAGGTAACACAGGAGACAGGTAACACAGGAGACACAGGAGACCCCGGAGACACAGGAGACATGAAACACAGGAGAAAAAGCAGAAACTGGAGACACAGGAAACACAAGACACAGTCAGACTAGTCACTCGACCTGATTCGAGTCACTCAACCGGATTTGAATCACTCGAACTGACTCAGGTTGCGTGACTCGGGTCAACTTGTGTGATTCAAGTCACTCAACCTGACTCAGGTTGTGATGCGGTGCGCGGCAGGTGTAGCGCTGTCCTACCTGCTGCCCTGCTGGAACAGAGCCAGCTCCATGTCCGTCCTCTCCAGCACCGTGATGGACACCACCGTCACCGGGACGTCGGCTCCTCGCGGGAACACGCCCGCCGCTCGCACCTCCTGCCAATCCGAGTGAATCTTACAGATATCCACGGAGTCAAAGTACCTGCCAGGGTCACACACACACACACACACACACACAAACACACACACACACACACACACACACACACACACACACACACACACACAGT
>NW_023266991.1:0-1985 GCF_013103735.1 Etheostoma cragini
GCATGTCAAAAAAAACGTCATAGTATAGCATGTCAAAAAAAATCATAAAGAAGTCATAGTATAGTATGTCGAAAACAGTGTCATCGTATAGCATGTCAAAAAAACGTCATAGTATAGTATGTCGAAAAAAATCATAAAAAAGTCATAGTATAGTATGTCGAAAAAAGTCATAGTATAGTATGTCGAAAAAAATCATAAAAAAGTCATAGTATAATATGTCGAAAAAAACGTTATAGTTTAGTATGTCGAAAAAAATCATAAAGAAGTCATAGTATAGCATGTCAAAAAAACGTCATAGTGTAGTATGTAAAAACAAATCATAAAAAACGTCATAGTACAGCATGTGAAAAAAAACGTCATAGTACAGCATGTCAAAAAAAACGTCATAGTACAGCATGTCGAAAAAGTCATAAAAAAGTCATAGTATAGTATGTCGAAAAAATCATAAAAAAGTCATTGTATAGTATGTCGAAAAAAACGTCATAGTACAGCATGTCGAAAAAAATCATAAAAAATGTCATAGTACAGCATGTTGAAAAAATCATAAAAAAGTCATAGTATAGTATGTTGAAAAAAACGTCATAGTATAGCATGTCAAAAAAAATCATAGAGAAATCATAGTATAGTATGTCGAAAAAAACATCATAGTGTAGTATGTCAAAATAAATCATAAAAAACGTCATAGTATAGCATGTCAAAAAAATCATAAAAAAGTCATAGTATAGTATGTCAAAAAATCATTAAAAAGTCATAGCATAGTATGTCAAAAAAAAGTCCTAGTATAGTGTGTCGAACAAAACATAAAAAAGTCATAGTATAGTATGTCGAAAAAAACGTCATAGAATAGCATGTCAAAAAAAACGTCATAGTATAGCATGTCGAAACAAATTACTTGATGTATAGCATGTCAAAAAAAATCATAAAAAAGTCATAGTATAGTATGTCGAAAAAAGTCATAGTATAGTATGTCGAAAAAAACGTCATAGTATAGCACGTCAAAAAAAATCATAAAGAAGTCATTGTATAGTATGTCTAAAAAAACGTCATAGTATAGCATTTCAAAAAAATGTCATAGTCTAGTACGTCGAAATAAATCATAAAAAATGTCATAGTACAGCATGTCGAAAAAATCATAAAAAAGTCATAGTATAGTATGTCGAAAAAAATCATAAAAAGGCATAGTATAGTATGTCGAAAAAAACGTCATAGTATAGCATGTCAAAAAAAATCATAAAAAAGTCATAGTATAGTATGACGAAAAAAACGTCATAGTATAGCATGTAAAAAAAAATCATAAAAAAGTCATAGTATAGTATGTCGAAAAAAATCATAAAAAAGTCATAGTATAGTATGACGAAAAAAACGTCATAGTATAGCATGTCAAAAAAACGTCATAGTGTAGTATGTCGAAAAAAACGTCATAGTACAGCATGTCGAAAAAATCATAAAAAAGTCACAGTATAGTATTTCGAAAAATCATTAAAAAGTCATAGCATAGTATGTCGAAAAAAAGTCATAGTATAGTGTGTCGAAAAAAACGTCATAGTATAGTATGTCGAAACAAATTACTTGATGTATAGCATGTCAAAAAAAATCATAAAGAAGTCATAGTATAGTATGTCGAAAAAAACGTCATAGTATAGCAAGTCGAAAAAAATCATAAAAAATGTCATAGTAAAGCATGTCGAAAAAATCATAAAAACGTCATAGTCTAGTATGTCGAAAAAAATCATAAAAAATGTCATAGTACAGCATGTCGAAAAAATCATAAAAATGTCATAGTATAGTATGTCGAAAAAAACGTCATAGTATAGCATGTCAAAAAACGTCATAGTATAGTATGTCGAAAAAAACGTCATAGTATAGCAGGTCAAAAAAAATCATACAAAAGTCATAGTATAGTATGTCGAAAAAAACGTCATAGTATAGCATGTCAAAAAAACGTCATAGTGTAGTATGTCGAAAAAAACGTCATAGTACAGCAT
>NW_023266992.1:0-3291 GCF_013103735.1 Etheostoma cragini
GGGGGGGGGGACATGCTGCAAAGGACAGAATCGACCCAGCGGCCGCCGCGTTGAGGACCGAGTCTCCGCGCACGCTCAGAGACCGGACGACTTCCTTTAAAAGGTCTTTACTGAAGTTTTCACAGTAAAAATACAAGTTAATAAATACAACAAATATACACATATAAAAATACAACACACACACACACAAACACACACACACACACACTACAAAAATTGGTGCTTAGGGTGCAGAAAGTTCTTCCTCTTGGTAACTAACTCATGAATATTCATGAGATTAAGTTTTCTGAGCCAATCACGTGCAGAGAGACAGGAAGCAGAGTCAAGCTGAAAGCAAAGCTGTCCCGGAAGTTTTTAATGAACCTTCACAATAAAAGTAGAAACATTTATCAACTGCTCAACCACATACAGTAATTAACCTACCATTATTTCAGTTCACACACACACACACACGAGAAAAGCCAGAAAATAAGGAAGCCCCTAAGGGCTAAAAACGTTTTTGATCATGTCCCCCTTGGGACTCCGTGGCAAATAGAGATTTTTTTTTTAATTTAACAAAAACATCAAAAAGCAAAGTGAAAAAGTGACAAAAACGCCCCCACCCCCCAAAAAAAGAAATTCCTAGGGCCTAACGGTGCGAGCTTGCAGCTGTCATTGTCTTCATGCAAATATTAATCCACAATTGTGAATATTTTTTACAAGTGCAGATTTTAACATTCAAGTTCAGATCTTTTGTTCTACAAGTTCTCACCTTTTGTGCCATATTTACCTTCATAAATTACGCTGGACCTTTACTTTGAAGTCTTTAACCGGAAGTGTGAGCTGTTAGCTCGGTTAGCTTGTTAGCAGCCGCCGCCTCCAGCCTGTTGAGCTGAACCCGAGGCAGGAGAAGCCACAGTTGGGTCCAGAGAAGTGTGAGACTCGGTCTGAGTGTCTGTCTGGAGGAAGTGGACCGTCCCAGTCCTCCATCTCACAGGAGACAGCTTTAACACAAGCTTTCACTAAGTCTTCCCGTCTGTTTTTGTTTTCTATGTGCTGCTGTCTCCGGAAACTGGAGCGATGTGCGCGGCAGAATGAGAGCCGAAGATGAGTCGCTGCGGTCGGCTTTGAGCTGCGTCTCTGCCCGGTGTCTCTGGTCGTCTCTGGGTGTCTCTGGTAGTCTCTGGGTGTCTCTGGTTGTCTCCTGTGAGGACTTCTTTTTATCAGCAGGACAGAAGCGGGTCAACAGAGGTGAGTTATCCTGCATCCTGGTAACATGGCTTCAAACTACTAAAGTGGAGCTGGTGGTGGCGCTAATTATCCGGACATTAAGCTGGTGGCTTATATACATCCATAGACCTCAAAGTAGTCTGAGATACATCCATAGACCTCAAAGTAGTCTGAGATACATCCATAGACCTCAAAGTAGTCTGAGATACGTCCATAGACCTCAAAGTAGTCTGAGATACGTCCATAGACTTCAAAGTAGTCTGAGATACGTCCATAGACCTCAAAGTAGACGGAGACATGTCTATAGACCTTAAAGTAGTCTGAGATACGTCAATAGACCTCAAAGTAGTCTGAGATACGTCCATAGACCTTAAAGTAGTCTGAGATACGTCCATAGACTTCAAAGTAGACGGAGACATGTCTATAGACCTCAAAGTAGTCTGAGATACGTCAATAGACCTCAAAGTAGTCTGAGATACGTCCATAGACCTTAAAGTAGTCTGAGATACGTCCATAGACTTCAAAGTAGTCTGAGATACGTCCATAGACCTCAAAACAGACTGAGATACGTCCATAGACCTTAAAGTAGACGGAGACATGTCTATAGACCTCAAAGTAGTCTGAGATACATCCATAGACCTCAAGGTAGTCTGAGATACGTCCATAGACCTCAAAGTAGTCTGAGATACGTCCATAGACCTCAAAGTAGTCTGAGACACGTCTATAGACTTCAAAGTAGTCTGAGATACGTCCATAGACCTTAAAGTAGACGGAGACATGTCTATAGACCTCAAAGTAGTCTGAGACACGTCTATAGACCTCAAAGTAGTCTGAGATACGTCCATAGACCTCAAAGTAGTCTGAGATACGTCCATAGACCTCAAAGTAGTCTGAGACACGTCCATAGACCTCAAAGTAGTCTGAGATACGTCCATAGACCTCAAAGTAGTCTGAGATACGTCCATAGACCTCAAAGTAGTCTGAGATACGTCTATAGACCTCAAAGTAGTCTGAGACAGGTCTATAGACCTCAAAGTAGTCTGAGATACATCCATAGACCTCAAAGTAGTCTGAGACACGTCCATAGATCTCAAAGTAGTCTGAGATACATCCATAGACCTCAAAGTAGTCTGAGACACGTCCATAGACCTCAAAGTAGTCTGAGATACGTCCATAGACCTCAAAGTAGTCTGAGATACGTCTATAGACCTCAAAGTAGTCTGAGACAGGTCTATAGACCTCAAAGTAGTCTGAGATACATCCATAGACCTCAAAGTAGTCTGAGACAGGTCTATAGACCTCAAAGTAGTCTGAGAGGGAGACCTCTACCACAGAAGAACAATTACCAGTTTCTATGACTACATGAGAAAAAAAAAAGCCCAGAATGCATTGCAGCGAAAGGAAAGCGTGGAGTATGTGACTCACATGTCGTAGACGGGAGAAAACCCTGAATGATTTTATTTTTATATCGCTGTAATTCATCTCACACACACACACACACACACACACACACACACACACACACACACACACACACACACACACACACACACACAAACAAACACACAGAGAGATATATATATACTGTGAGTGTGTATGTATAAACATTTCCTGTAATTATGTGGACTTTGTGGCTTGGCATTCTGGGAAACGTAGGCCGTTACAGACGTTCTAGGGAGTTTCTCTTTAAAAACCAGTTTACAAGAAGACGCTTTAACCGTGAAGGTCTAAAACCATAAAACCTTAGATGTTGGAGGGTCTGGTCCTCGAGACGCTTCAGCAACGAAGATTAAAACGTGGCAGTGAAGGTTCAACGTAGATTAACAATATCAGCAGGGCTGCAGCACTGGAGGATTAGTAGTGGGGGGAACTTATATATATATATATATATATATATATATATATATATATATGAAAACAGCAACATTTCAAAGGTGTGTGTGTGTGTATGAGATCTTAAGTCATCGTAAGACAAGTTAACAGAGGACCAGAGTCTGGTAGGACGGACCAGAGTCTGGTAGGACCGGGCTGATGGATCAGAGTCTGGTAGGACCGGGCTGATGGACCAGAGTCTGGTAGGAC
>NW_023266993.1:0-1843 GCF_013103735.1 Etheostoma cragini
GACTCCATGTAAACGTAACCGAGGCCTGTGTTGCGTTCACAGCCCAGTGTAAAGCCGTGGTCACCTGTAACCAAGGCGTGCGCGGAGGCCGAGTCACCGAGCTGAAAGCCACGGTGGACGCGGCGGTGAAAGTGTGTCCGACGGTCCAACACGTGTTTGTGTCTCAGAGGACAGAGACGCCGGCTGTGATGGGACGGCTGGACGTCCCTCTGGAGCAGGCGATGTCCCGTCAGAGTCCCGTTTGTCCCCCGGAGCCTCTGGACAGTGAAGACATCTTGTTTCTTCTCTACACGTCCGGAAGTACGGGGAAACCTAAAGGCATCGTCCACACACAGGCCGGATACCTGCTGTACTGCTCACTCACACACCAGGTAACACACACACACACACACACACACACACCAGGTAACACACACACACACACACACACCAGGTAACACACACACACACACACACACACACTGCCTTTGCTAGGCGCCTCACGTTGTCTCTTCAGCCGTGTTGTTTGTGGTCTCCAGAAACTCTCCCCGCAGTAAACAGGAAGTCATTATGAATACTGTGTATATATAGTGTAGCTGTGTGTCTGTGTGGTTGTGTTGTTGTGTGTCTGTGTGTCTGTGTGGTTGTGTAACTGTGTGACTGTGTGATTATGTGTGAATAGGGTTGTTGTGTGATTGTGTTGTTGTGTGATTGTGTTGTTGTGTAGCTGTGTGAATAGGGTTGTTGTGTGGCTGTGTGATTGTGTTGTTGTGTGATTGTGTAGCTGTGTGAATAGGGTTGTTGTGTGATTGTGTTGTTGTGTGATTGTGTTGTTGTGTGTCCCCCAGTACGTGTTCGACCACCGGCCCGGCGATGTGTTCGGCTGCGTGGCCGACGTGGGCTGGATCACGGGACACAGCTACGTGGTCTACGGCCCGCTGAGCAACGGGGCCACCAGCCTCCTGTATGAGAGCACGCCGGTCTACCCAGACCCAGGTACACACACACAGACACACACACACACACACACACACACATATACACACACATGCACACAAGCACACACATATACACACTCAAACACACAATCACACATATATACCTGGAAGCTAACTAAGATGCTGAGCCTGGCGTTAGCATGCTAACTGAGAAGCTAACTAAGATGCTGAGCCCGGCGTTAGCATGCTAACTGAGAAGCTAACTAAGATGCTGAGCCAGGCGTTAGCATGCTAACTGAGAAGCTAACTAAGATGCTGAGCCCTGCGTTAGCATGCTAACTGAGATGCTAACTAAGACGCTGAGCCCTGCCTTAGCATGCTAACTGAGAAAGTAATGAAGATGCTGAGCCCTGCCTTAGCATGCTAACTGAGATGCTAACTAAGATGCTGAGACCTGTCATATAATTCTAACTGAGATGCTAACTAAGATGCTGAGCCCGGCGTTAGCATGCTAACTGAGAAGCTAACTAAGATGCTGAGACCTGCCATAGCATGCTAACTGAGAAGCTAACTACGATGCTGAGCCCTGCCTTAGCATGCTAACTGAGAAAGTAATGAAGATGCTGAGCCCTGCCTTAGCATGCTAACTGAGAAGCTAACTAAGATGGCGGCCTTCCCTCCAGGCCGGTACTGGGAGACGGTGGAGCGTCTGAGCCTCACGCAGTTCTACGGCGCTCCGACCGCGCTGCGCCTGCTGCTGAAGTACGACGACAGCTGGGTGAAGAAGTACGACCGCTCGTCTCTGAGGACGCTCGCCTCAGGTACGACATGCTAACGATGCTAACAACGCTAACAACACGCTCTCCCCACACACGCTAACAACTTCTTCTTCTTCTTCTTCTTCTTCTTCTTCTTCTTCTTCTTCT
>NW_023266994.1:0-1398 GCF_013103735.1 Etheostoma cragini
TCACACTTTGAGGAACAGTGAGTGCTCCTGATCAGACGGGTTGACCGAGCCGTAGATGCGCTATGCCAAAAACCCGGAGCGTTCTATGAAATGACAGTTTAAAAAAAATAATCGCTCGATCACGCAAATTTGATCGTAGGAAGTTGAAATCGTGATCGCAATAAAAATTTGATTAATTGTGCAGCCCTACCTGGCTGCTAACTGGATGTTACATCCCCCCCAAAAAGGTAAACCCCTCTCTAATCCTTATTCTGATAATACTTTTAAACCCTGCAGAAGCTTTGAACCCAGAACCAGGGTCTGCCTGATGAAGCCTTGTTTCCTTACTGTTGGTAGCAGGACTCATGGTAGGGAGCATGCGTCTGGAGGCGGCAGCAGGAACAGGAGGTGGAGGAACACGAGGCTCCGCCCTCTGCTCCACTTCCCGCAGGAGATCCAGTGCCCCCTGCAGGTTACACACCCTGAAGCTGCTGGGCAGGAAAACCTGGTCCTGCCGGCTCGAGAACAGCTGCAGCTCCTCCTGCAGTCACATACAACATACCAGTTATTGGTCTACAGGGACAACATACCGGTTAGTGGTCTACAGGGACAACATACTGGTCAGTGGTCTACAGTGACATAGATGACAGACTGACCGGGAAGTGGTCCCTGACTGACCAGGTAGTGGACTCAGACTGACCAGGTAGTGTTTGCTGACGGAGGCTTCATGGTTCAGAGCGTCCACACGGCGACTCAGCAGGTGAACCTGAGTCAGCAGCTGCACATGCTGAGAGAGAGACACAGAGACATGTCAAAATACTGAGAGAGACACAGAGTGACAGAGACATGTCCACATGCTGAGAGAGACACAGAGAGACAGAGACCTGCTGTATCTGCTGCTGTAGCTGCTGTTTCTGAGCGGGGTCCAGGTGAAGGACGGACACCACCCGTCCCGGCAGCATCAACACGGAAGGGACGGTGTCGGGCAATGGGCTGACGGTGTCCTTAGTATCACGGTGATGGTTGGTGGTGTCCTGCAGGGCTCTCCTCTGCTGCGCTGCCTCATACTGTCTCCTCACCGTCCGCCGGCGCTCCGTTAGCATGCTGGCTAACGGAGCGTCAAACCTACACAGCAGAGACACAGGGGACACGGGACGAGGTCAGCTGGGACAGGATGTCTGCCTTCAGCTGGGACAGGATGTCTTCAGCTGAGACAGGATGTCTGCCTCCAGCTGAGACAGGATGTCTCCAGCTGGGACAGGACGTGTGTCCTACAGGATGTCTGTCCTCCAGCTGGACTCTTCTTCAGGAGTCTGTGTGAAGAAGAAGCAGCGGCGGCCATTTTCTCTTCCTCCTAACCCAAACAGTTACAGCACTACTCTGCTGCACCGTCCCAGAAGGAGGGGGGGTGTGTGTGTG
>NW_023266995.1:0-1076 GCF_013103735.1 Etheostoma cragini
ATGTAATGATAGTTAGTGAGGACATGCAAACATGCTTGTTGTCTATACTTAGGCAACCCATTATATTTAAATAAAAAAAATTTAAAGGAAATTGTGTTGCATTATAATGCAAAGGCACCTGGTTCTATTAATTGACAGCATTACAATGCATTTTGTGATTTCCTTCAATTGAAAATCTTTGAACCAAGTTTGGGGGACTTGAAGGGCACCCATTTCAGAGAATCACCCAGCTAGTAAAGTTAACAAGGTGCAGCGTTACCCCCCATCCTGCAGTAACAACTGATCAACACACCAAATTACTTAATCTCTGCTAACGTTACGCTGATATAGTAACGGCATATAAAAAGAGATGAAAATGCCACTGGACACAACCTTTTAAAAACACAAATTGCAACAAAAAAGACAGCAACCTCACTAGCTAAAAGCTTAATGTTAAATGACCTAGCTAACGTTAGCTCGGGGTGTATCTTCCTAATTATTATAGCAATATGTAAGCGTTTAAGCATTTAAGCGTTAAGCTTTACATTGTTGTAAAACATTAACGGTGATAACAAATGTACGGTAAATACTAAAGATACTTAAATTTGAATGATTAGTTCACCATTAACAATGCCACTTCAACTCCCTCCGTTTGATTTTTTTTTTAAGCTAAGACACTGGGGAATTTAAAAAAATGCTTGTTTGATCCGAGCTATAACATAACGTTGGGTGTTTTAGCTAGCTAACTTTAGCTAATGTTAGTAGGTAGGCCTCATCAACCTAGTTAGTCGACATAACGTTACTGGTTTTATACAGCCCCTCTCCAGTTTAAGTGTCAGCGGTGATGGAGGTAGTGTTCCATTAAACTAACTGTTTAAGCTATATATCTGTTTCAGCTGCACTAGTATGATTCTAGGCTGGTTACGTATGTATTTTGAGAAAATGTCTTTCTCTTTGCAAACTATCTTAAACCTGAATAAACAAATATGTTTAAAGATTAGCTCTTATTGATGATATATTATGTGTTGCTTTGTGTAAAAGAATAAGCATTGAATAACCTATTTAATATTTTGTCAGTGTCATATTATACTTTTGAT
>NW_023266996.1:0-2097 GCF_013103735.1 Etheostoma cragini
AATCATAGTATAGTATGTCGATAAAAGTCATAGTATTGTATGTCTAAAAAAGTCATAGTATAGTACATCGAAAAAAGTCATAAAAAGTCATAATATAGTATGTTGATAAAAGCCATAGTATTGTATGTCTAAAAAAAGTCATAGTATAGTAAATCGAAAAAAGTCATAAAAAGTCATAGTATAGTACATCGAAAAAATTTATAAAAAGTCATAGTATAGTACATCGAAAAAAATCATAAAAAGTCTTAGTATAGTATGTCGATAAAAGTCATAGTATTGTATGTCTATAAAAGTCATAGTATAGTACCTCGAAAAAAGTCATAAAAAGTCATAGTATGGAACACCAAAAAAAGTCATAAAAAGTCATAGTTTAGTTCATCGAAAAAAGTCAGAAAAAATCATAGTATGGTATGTCGATAAAAGCCATAGTATTATACATAGTGTTATATGTCTAAAAAATGTCCAAAAAAGTCATAGTATAGTACATCGAAAAAAGTCATAAAAAGTCATAGTATAGTACATCAAAAAAGTCATGAAAAATCATAGTAAAGTATGAAGATAAGTCAAAAATTGTCATAATATGGTACATCTAAAAAAGTAAAAAAAAGTCATAGTATAGTACATCGAAAAAACGTATAAAAAGTCATAGTATAGTACATTGAAAAGAGTCATAGAAGTCATAGTATAGTACATTGAAAAAGTCATAATAAATCATAGTATAGTATGTCGATAAAAGTCATAGTATTGTATTTCTAAAAAAGCCATAGTATAGTACATCGAAAAAAGTTATAAAAAGTCCGAGTATGGTACATCAAAAAAAGTCATAAAATGTCATAGTATAGTATGTTGATAAAAGCCATAGTATTGTATGTCTAAAAAAAGTCTAAAAAAGTCATAGTATAGTACATCGAAAAAAGTCATAAAAAGTCATAGTATAGTACATTGAAAACATTTATAAAAAGTCATAGTATAGTACATCGAAAATGTCATAAAAAGTCATAGTATATTATGTCGATAAAAGTCATAGAATTGTTTGTCAAAAAATGTTATAAAAAGTCATAGTATAGTACATTGAAAAAATTTATAAAAAGTCATAGTATTGTAGATAAAAAAAGTCATAAAAAGTCATAATATAGTATGTTGAAAAAAGCCATAGTATTGTATGTCTAAAAAAAGACATAGTATAGTACATCGAAAAAAGTCATAAAAAAGTCATAATAAATCATAGTATAGTATGTCGATAAAAGTCATAGTATTGTATGTCTAAAAAAGTCATAGTATAGTACATCGAAAAAAGTTATAAAAAGTCCTAGTATGGTACATCAAAAAAAGTCATAAAAAGTCATAATATAGTATGTTGATGAAAGCAATAGTATTGTATGTCTAAAAAAAGTCATAGTATATTACATCGAAAAAAGTCATAAAAAGTCGTAGTATAGTACATCGAAAAAATTTATAAAAAGTCATAGTATAGTACATCGAAAAAAATCATAAAAAGTCATAGTATAGTATGTCGATAAAAGTCATAGTATTGTATGTCAAAAAAAGTCAAAAAAGTCATAGTATAGTACATCCAAAAAAGTTATAAAAGGTCATAGTATAGTACATTGAAAAGAGTCATAGAAGTCATAGTATAGTACATTGAAAAAGATATAAAAAAAGTCATAATAAATCATAAGATAGTATGTCGATAAAAGTCATAGTATTGTATGTCTATAAAAATCAAAAAAGTCATAGTATAGTTCATAAAAAAAGTCATAAAAAGTCATAGTATTGTACATCGAAAAAAGTCATAAAAATTCATAGCATAGTATGTCGATAAAAGCCATAGTATTGTTTGTCTAAAAAAAGTCATAAAAAGTCTTTGTATAGTACATCGAAAAAAGTTATAAAAAGTCATAGTATAGTACATCAAAAAAAGTAAGAAAAAGTCATAGCATAGTACATTGAAAAAAGTTATAAAAATTCATAGTATAGTACATTGAAAAGAGTCATAGAAAGTCGTAGTTTAGTACATTAAAAAAGGTCATAAAAAGTCATAGTATAGTACATTGAAAAAAGTCATAAAAAATCATAGTATAGAATGTCGATAAAAGC
>NW_023266997.1:0-338 GCF_013103735.1 Etheostoma cragini
GAGGGAGAGAGAGAGAGAGAGAGAGAGAGAGAGAGAGCGCACCTGTATATCATTCTGGTAAATGATATGTTCGTGTCCCATATGGACACTAATGGCGTTTTTCCACTGCTGGTAACAGCTTGACTCGACCCGCCGAGGGAGTTCCTCCGGAGTTCAGACGTCGACATGGCGGTTGTTCGCCGACACAGAAGGGTAAGTTAAGTTTCCGGTAACGTTAGCTAACATTAGCATGTGTTAGGAGCCCCGGTCACTATTTACTAACGCTAGTGTTATATAAAGTACATGAACTTTAGCAACCATGATTACACACCAACATGTGTACTGTTTGTGTTTCAGAG
>NW_023266997.1:542-1198 GCF_013103735.1 Etheostoma cragini
ACGACATAAAGCCCCTAACAGCCCTTAATATTGATCAGTTGATAAGTGAGAATAGTGCAGAGAGTAGATAATCTGTCGTGTCTGGCTAGATTGATTTTTTAAATGTCCATTTGTTTCGGACACACACTGCGCACTCTTGTCTGCTAACAACGCAGTGATCCGACCAACCAGCAGACTGCAGGTTTCCACGTCACCTTTTGGCCTCGCCTTAGCTCGCTTGGAACCTCGACTGAGGTAGTACTATAAAAAGTCCCTGGTAACAGGTCCCATGGACTTTTTTTTGTAATGGAATACCAAAAAAGGCGAGTAGAGTCGAGGTGTGTCGAGTAGATACCACGCAGTGGAAAACTGCCATAAGGGACACCATACTTCACTGGGTTCCAAGTCTAGTAGGTACAGGTCCCACCATGTTATCTGTATGGTCTGTTAAGGAAGTTCAGCATTCCCAACAGAGGTTTATAAAATAAACCCATCCGGCCTGGATATAAACCATGGACTCCACCCATTGGTTGATGATGATCAAATGATTTAATACCGAGACTTTTTGACCCAACACCAAACGATGGAGACCCGACTATCAGGACTCTCCAGGTTTTATTCCTACGATAAGACATGGGGGGCGGCTGTGGCTCAGTGGTAGAGCGGTTGCCTGCCAA
>NW_023266997.1:1298-3023 GCF_013103735.1 Etheostoma cragini
TAAACATCTCACACATCGGGCAGGAGAAAGGAGAGAGCGATGGCATGGCTGTTTAGCTAAAGTACGGTAGCGTTAGCTCATTCAACATAACTTAAAACATGCAAATAACGCCTAAAAGTATCTTCTTTGAACATTTATAACCTAACCTGTCACTGCCTCTGTGCTGGTGTCTGCTGTGGTGACCATCGCTGCTCGGACCGCGCCCCCCCGCTGCTCGGACCGTGCTCCGCTCCCTTTTCTCCTCTCTAAACTCGTGTCTCAGCTCCTCTGCCAGTTGCTGCCTGAACTTCCTCCGGACAATGTCACTGCTGGTGCACTCCTTGGAGAGGATGTGTGCAATTCCATCCAGTTTGAGGATGTATAAAGTTGTATAAACGTAGGCAGCCACCGGCCATCTAGCTCCGTGTACCGCTCCTTCCACAGAGCGAGCGCCCGGCGGCTCTTCAGAACGGAGTCCATCCACGCCGTATTCACGGTGGTAGCTAGCGTTACCGACTCTGGCTTTACCTTCGACCCATCGGTAATGCCCACACTAGTTACTTGAGACAGCTTATGACGTTTCTTTTGGCAGAGATGCTGATAGTAACTAAGCAAACAAACAATATCCATCTTCAACCGCGCGAAAGATTATAAACAATACCGCGAAAATCCGAGCGGTCAATATGACCGTGTATGGCCAAAATAGGTAAAAGTGATTTCATTTTCTTTGCCTAGTGTGTAATGTATATAAAACTATTTTAAATTAAAATATAGAGCCTTTTAGGAAAAGTCAGGAACCAGCAGGATTGTATTTTTTTATCCAGCAAAGTTATTACATATGTAAATTTCAAAACGGTCAAAATGACCGTCATGGCAGTTCTAATGCTAAAGGAACAGGACCAACCTCTTCAGAGACACTTGAAAATACATGATTTTCTTGCCTAAATTTTTACCCTTAAAAAAGTGCTGCAGTTCCCCCATCTTTGGCCCTCTGGATGACCCTGAGTTCATTGGGAAGTTAACACTCTCAACTTGTTGTTTCTAGTGGCAGTGTGACACTAGGCCTTACTGACACAGAGCTACAGAGGTTAGAACACAGAATTTCTATTTCCGTCCAAGTAAATCATCTGAAAAATTAATAAAAAGCACTACTGTAAGCATATTAAAGGGGCTATATACTAAAATAGTACTCTAGCCTCATGTCTCAACTTAGAACAGCAAAAATCCAGAAAACAATGACTTATAAAATGGATTTTATATGAATGTATTCTACAGATATGTCTGTGCGTTTGTCTTATTTCTTATTTCTAAAAAAGCCAAAGAAGTGCTAAATACAAAACTTCTGAAATACAAAAACACATCAACATCACTCACAGATATGTCTGAAAGAAGTACATACATAGATTTATAGAAATAAGTAATCATAATTTCATGAAATGGTGAAATGCCATCAGAAGGCCATATTTTTGCTTTCAGACAGCTGGAAGGGATCACAGGGTTAGTGTTTTCTGGCCATGTTTGATATCAATCAACTCGTCTTCTTATTGGCTGAACAGGGATGCCAGTTTTATGACCTTGTCTTCTAATTCGTGGGCTCCACTGTCAATCTTTCCCACGTGGGCCCAATGGGAAGTGTGAGGTTTCATTTGGTTAGCTTGGGGGTATCTTGAGATAGACTGATGCTATTGGCTGGGAACACACACACACACACACATAAACACACAGGTTACTGTCACTCCCCCCCCC
>NW_023266997.1:3123-4865 GCF_013103735.1 Etheostoma cragini
ACTACAGGCCTGTCCCTCACAGTCAGACACTACAGGCCTGTCCCTCACAGTCAGACTCTACAGGCCTGTCCCTCACAGGCTCAAATGCGTAACCCGTGCCATTAAAATTACTCATTTTGTTCTGCAGCCGTTGCCTAGATACCGTGAGGTCCTACCATGCCAGTGACGTCATAGATATTATCAGCGTTCTAATACTAACAAACGCAATTTTTCTGTTGCTATATTGATTTTTTTAATTAAAGTTTTTAATGTAATTCATTTGTAATTATCATGACCAACAAGATATCAAAATTTAGTTTTTCAGTTCAGTTCATCTTTAAGACACTTATTATTTTTTATTAAGTTTTATTGCTATTCACATGTGCACCAAGTAGGAAGCACACTGATAACATTTCTGCGGAATTTTGTAGTTGTTATTATTATAATTAATATTATTAACATTTTCTGTATTCTAAACTTCATGTGTATTTTATTTTCAGAAAGTTGGACGTTCTGCAGCAAACAGCCGAGGAGATCAGCAGCCAAACGGGTTACAAGGTGACAGACCGGACCCAACCGGACAGGACCAAACCAGACCAATACAGACCCAACCAGACTGAACCAGAATCAATCAAGACCCAACCATACCCAACCATACCCAACCGGACCAATCCAGACCCAACCAGACTGAACCAGAATCAATCAAGACCCAACCATACCCAACCATACCCAACCGGACCAATACAGACCCAACCAGACTGAACCAGAATCAATCAAGACCCAACCATACCCAACCATACCCAACCGGACCAATCCAGACCCAACCAGACCAATCCAGACCCAACCAGACCCAACCAGACCAATCCAGACCCAATCAAGACCTAACCGGATCCAATCAAGACCCAACCGGATCCAATCAGACCCAACCAGACCCAACCGAGCAGGGGGAATGTGAGGGGGAAACACCAGAGCCGGGGGAATGAGACCAGAGCCGGGGGAATGAGACCAGAGCAGGGGGAATGAGACCAGAGCAGGAGGAATGAGAACAGAGCAGGGGGAACAAGTGGGGGAAACACCAGAGCAGGGAGAATGAGACCAGAGCAGGGAGAATGAGACCAGAGTAGGGGGAACGAGACCAGAGCAGGGGGAATGAGACCAGAGCAGCAGGAATGAGAACAGAGCAGGGGGAACGAGTGGGGGAAACCCCAGAGCAGGGAGAATGAGACCAGAGTAGGGGGGAATGAGACCAGAGCAGGGGGAATGAGACCAGAGCAGGGGGAATGGGGAAACTTAACTGATTTTATGAGGATCCTTTACATGCTAAAGATAAAATGTCTGTCTCTCCAGTCTGTCTGTCTCTCTAACCTGTCAGTCTGTCTGTCTCTCTCTAACCTGCCTGTCTCTCTAACCTGTCTGTCTGTCTCTCTCTCTCTAGCCTGCCTGTCTCTCTAACCTGTCTTTCTGTCTCTCCTGTCTGTCTGTCTTTCTAACCTGTCAGTCTGTCTGTCCCTCTGACCTGCCTGTCTCTCTAACCTGTCTGTCTTGCTCTCTCTTTAACCTGCCTGTCTGTCTCTCCTGTCTGTCTGTCTTTCTAACCTGTCAGTCTGTCTCTCTGTCCCAGGTCCATGCGGTCCAGTGTGATGTCAGAGATCCTGCTTCTGTTTCTCGTTGTGTCGACCAGATGGAAACTCTGACGGGACTTCCTGATGTGAGAGATGTTTACCCCACGACCTCGTCTCTCTGCCCCCCCACCCCACCTCGTC
>NW_023266997.1:4959-14588 GCF_013103735.1 Etheostoma cragini
CCCCCCCCCCCACCCCACCTCGTCTCTCTGCCTCCCCACCTCGTCTCGCTGCCTTTCTGTGAGTGAGTCTGTCTGTGATGCAACCACGGTCACCTTTACCAGCACGTTGGTGACACAGAACGGGTTTCCAGGTTTATGGCCTTCCTTTGGTGCTGGAACCTTCTTGCGTGGGTGCGTGGACCCCCATGGCCCCCCAGCAACCTTCACCGCTGCAGGACCGGAAGGAATCGGCCAGTTCCATATGCCGGAACCCCCCCCCTCTGGCTCCACACGCCGAAATCCCCCAGTTCCACACGCTGGAACCCCCTGGGTCCAGCGTGGTCCTTCAGCTGGTTGGGGCAGGGCTGCAGCAACCTGCATTCTTATGAGAGCAGTTGCTGCTGCTGTGTTTTGATTGGTTGTTGCTGTTGTGTTTTGATTGGTTGTTGCTGCTGTGTTTTGATTGGTTGTTGCTGCTTTGTTTTGATTGGTCCAGGTGATCATCAACAACGCAGCAGGAAACTTTGTGTGTCCGTCCGAACATCTGTCTCCAAACGGCTGGAAGAGCATCACGGACATAGTCCTCAACGGGACGGCCTTCATCACCTTGGAGCTGGGCAAGAGACTGATCCACCACCACAAAGGTTCTGGTCCAGATACAGGTCTAGTCACAGGTCCTGGTCCGGACAGACAGGTCCTGGTCCAGAGACAGACAGGTCCCAATACTGAGACAGGGTTAGGGTTAGGTTAGGTTAGGGTAAAAACGTAGTGCCCTGGATTGGCGCCGGTATGGGCACGGGCACAAGACCAGGACCACCGTTGTGGATAAAACACTTAAAAACCTCCTTCAAAAAACCTGGCTCGGTTCTATAAAAGCTGATTAAAAGAAGGTAAAATGCTCAGAGCAGGGCCAAAGAACCACTGGACCGGACGGACAGCGGGAACATAAAACTTTAAATAAAAGGTCTCCCCTGCTCCTGCTCCGGCTCCTCTCCTGTAATATACAGATAGAGCAGGTCTAGACCACTCTATAATTTAAAGATAGAGCAGGTCTAGACTGCTCTATAATTTACAGATAGAGCAGGTCTAGACCGTTCTATAATTTACAAATAGAGCAGGTCTAGACTGCTCTGTAATTGACGGGTAATATTCATGTTGTTGTTGTGCAGGTGCGTCCTTCCTGGCCATCACTACCATCTACGCCGAGTCTGGTTCTGGTTTTGTGGTGCCGAGTGCGTCGGCAAAGGCTGGAGTCGAGGCCCTGTACAAGTCAGTCTGACCATTAACCTTTTAGCTCCAGTGTGTGTGTGTGTGTGTGTGTGTGTGTGTGTGTGGGTGTGTAATTTATTCATATATATATATATATATATATATATATATATATAATGCGTATGTGTACTAGTGTACTAACCAAAATAAATGTCTGGTTTATAATGAGTGAAACCAGATAAGGAAAGATATCCTCCGTATGGTGAACATGCCTCAGTGTGGTTGCCATGGTGTTGTGTGTGCCAGGTCTCTGGCTGCAGAGTGGGGGCGTTACGGACACAGGTTCAACATCATCCAGCCTGGACCAATCAAAACCAAGGTACCGCCCTACTGACATCACACATTTGATTTACCTGCTGTCTGTGATTGGTTGTCTGTTAGCTGCTGTCTGTGATTGGTTGATTGTCTTTGATTGGTGGGTTGTCTGTGATTGGTTGGTTGTATGTTGTGTTCAGGGAGCGTTCAGCCGTCTGGACCCGACCGGATCCTTTGAGAAAGCGATGATCGATCGGATCCCAACCGGTCGGCTGGGAACGCCGGCGGAGATCGCTAACCTGGCAGCGTACCTGAGCAGCGACTACGCTACCTGGATGTCTGGAGCTGTGAGTCTGACACATTAAATACACAGGTAGACGGACTCACCTGGAGGTTGGGAGCTGTGAGTCTGGCAGGTTAAATACACAGGTAGACGGACTCACCTGGAGGTCGGGAGCTGTGAGTCTGACAGGTTAAATACTCAGGTAGATGGACTCACCTGGGGTTCTGGAGCTGGAAGTACGATTAGTACGATCGCTAACCTGGCAGCGTACCTGAGCAGCCACTACGCTACCTGGATGTCTGGAGCTGTGAGTCTGACACATTAAATACACAGGTAGACGGTCTCACCTGAATGTCTGGAGCTGTGGGTCTAACAGGTTAAATACACAGGTAGCGGACTCACCTGGAGGTCTGGAGCTGGTAGTCCAGGGATTAGATGGGGCCGCTGGCCTTTATTTGTCAAACACTGACTAATGAAGGCCGGTTTCTGATAGTTGGGGGGGGTTCGACTAAATGCGTTGAATTTAATGTGCATTTCAACCAATTTAACTGAACAGATTAAACCATATATTCATGTTTCTGGGTTTTAAAACGAATATATTATCAGAGATTAGCCCGACCCCAGACCAGAGATTACCCCGACCCCTGACCAGAGATTAACCCGGCCCCAGAATAGGGGTTAGTCTGATCCCAAATCTTCTCTAACTGTTTCCAGGTGATCCGTTTCGATGGAGGAGAATACGTGTCGATGGCCGGAGAGTTCAACGAACTGCGCAGGGTGAGTGGAGAAATATTCCTCCAGAAACATGAAACGTCACAGAAATGTTCCCCCAGAAACATGGAGCGTTGCGCTAAAATGTTCCCCCAGAAACACTGAGCGTCACTGAAATGTTCCCCCAGAAACACTGACGGGCGTAACTTTATAGTAACACCAGGAGGTCTGTCCGTCTGAATTAAAGTAATAACACTTGACATGTTTGTGTTATTGAGATTATTATTATTATTATATTATGAAAACATGGAGGACATTCTGTGTGTTGATATGTGTTTTTGTGTCAGGTGACTCCAGATCAGTGGAAGATGATGGAGGCGATGATCAGGAGCACCAAAGGATCCTAAAAACACAACGACCAATCAGATCACAGCATCCACCTGATGATGTCATGATGATAGATCGATCTGTGAACTGGAAACACTAAACCCTGTTAGCATGTTAGCCATTTAGCATGTTAGCCAGTTAGCTTGTTTAGCGAGTTAGCGTGTTAGCTAGTTAGCTTGTTAGCATGTTCGCCAGTTAGTATTTTAACCAGTTAGCTTGTTAGCATGTAGTTGCTCGGTGTAGACAAAGAAAGATGTTTCTGAAGTTTGATAATAAAACAAATTGAACCCAGAAACCGTTTATTTAAAGACGGTTTTCTCTTCACATGTACACACACGCACAGACACACACACGCACAGACACACACATGCACAGACACACACGCACAGACACACACACGCACAGACACACACATGCACAGACACACAGGCACAGGCACACACACACACATAGTATTTCTCGTGGTGGTGTATTTTAGATTATATAGATACATTAGTGTGAAGAGCAGTTATGTAACCAGGTCTTGGTCGCTGTGGCCCTGTGCATCGTCATGACAACGTGCCTCCTTCTGAACTAGAGTCTGACTCCATCTCTTTATCAATCAAGTTTATTCAATCAAGTTTATTTGTGTAGCCCTTTACAATAGCCGTAAGGTACCCAAAGTGCTTTACAACAAAGCCATACAACAATACATAACGCATACAAAACATGCAGATACAATTAAAAGTGCTGTAGTGGTGCAGCGCTGCATGACATTAAAAGCTTTTCAGAAATGCATAGACCGGAGCAGATAGAAGGAGGACACCTAAGAGACTTAAGACTTAGTCAGAATTAAATGCTAATTTAAAAAAGTGGGTCTTATGCTTCGTTTTAAAAAGGCTGAGGTCAGTAGTGGTGCAGATGTCAGGGGGTAGTTTGTTCCACAGTCTGGGAGCAGCGACGGCAAACAAACAATCGCCCTGCTGTCTAAGTCTTGACCTAGGGACCTCTAACATAAGCTGACCCGAGGAGCGCAAGGCTCTGCCGCAATTGCAAAAATTTAAAATCTCAGACGAGTAAGAGGGGGCCAAGCCATAAATGGTGTTAAAAACAAACCGCAGGAGTTTAAAATCAATTCTACAACGGACTGGAAGCCAGTAGAGTGACGACAGCACAGGGGTAATGTGTTCACGTCTGGACGTGCTTGTTAAAAATCGGGCAGCAGCGTTCTGCACAAGTTGGAGACGAGAAATTGATGACTGACTGAGGCCAACTTAAAGGGCATTGCAGTAGTCCAGTCTTGAACTGATGAAAGCATGGATTGCCTTCTCAAGATCCTGCCGACTGAGAGAGGACTTGACTTTGGCCAAAAGACGGAGCTGAAAAAAGCTTGAGCTGACAACAGAGCTAATGTGTTTGTCAAATTTGAGCCCATTATCAAATGTTACCCCAAGATTTCTGACATGAGATTTAAAAAGGGGGGCCAGAGTGCCAGAGTTTGTGGTGAGAACATTTGACATAGATGGAGGACCAAACAAAATACATTCAGTTTTGCTGTCGTTTAAGTGCAAAAAGTTCTGTGACAGCCACTGCTTTATATCTGTGATGCAGGCCAGTAGCTTAGTAAGTGCAGTATTTTCGTTTGGTTTCATGGGCAAATATATCTGCAAGTCGTCGCCATAAAAGTGAAAAGACAGGTTGTGCTTTTTTATAATTGATCCAAGAGGTAGCATATACAAAGAAAACAGAATAGGGCCGAGAATAGATCCCTGTGGCACCCCACAGGGCAGCGACGCCTTTGAGGAGCAATGGTCACCAATCGCGACAGAGAAACTCCTGTTTGCCAGGTATGACCTAAACCACTGGAGAGCGGTGCCACGGATGCAGACTTGCTCTAGGCGAGATACAAGGACTGCATGGTCGACTGTATCAAAGGCTGCTGTGAGGTCGAGCAGAACCAGCACAGCAGGATTCCCAGCATCCACAGACGAGGCAATATCATTGTGCACCTTTAACAGTGCTGACTCGGTGCTATGTCGGGATCTAAAACCAGACTGAAATTTATCAAGAATAGAATTGATCTCCAAAAATGTCTGTAATTGAATAAAAACAACATTTTACTAAAACCTTAGAAAGAAAAGGCAAGTGAGAGACAGGTCTACAATTGGAGAGCATAGAGGGGTCAAGATGCGTTTTTTTTATGAGGGGCCTAACCATAGCGTGTTTGAAGGCAGCTGGAAAAGACCCTGAGCTAAGACAAGTGTTTATAAACACAAGCAGACTTGACCCAACGGAGCTCAGAACCTCCTTCAAAAACTTGGCTGGAATAATATCTAAGGGACAGTTCGTGGGTTTCATGCCACTAACCACCTTAGTAAAAGAAAACGGTCCGAAACCGCTCGAGTACAGCAGTCTTTGCCGGAGGAGCACATCCTTAAAAGACATATTCATATTACAGATACTCTGCCTGACAGATGCCACTTTATCAGTAAAAAAAGACACAAACTCCTCGCAGGTTGCAGTGGAGGCATCGCACAGGCCAGTAGGGCATGGATTAATGACAGAGTCAATAGTATTAAATAGCAATCTTGGATTATGAGAGCTGTTTGCTATAATGGAGGACAAATATTTGGACTTGACTTCCTTTAGAGCTCTCTGGTAAGCTGCCAGACTGACCCTTAACCAGCCCAGGGATACATGCAGTTTGTCCTTTTTCCGGCGCCGTTCAGCCTGTCTGCATTGTTGTCTGAGCAGACAGGTATGGTCATTCAGCCAGGGATCTGACTTAGTTTTGGTAGTTTTTTGCCGAAAAGGGGCAACAGAGTCAAGAATCGCAGAACATGTTGAATGGAAAGTGGAGAGTAGGTTGTCTGGACAAAGGGGAGGAACCAGCCCACAGTCATCAGGCAGCTGAGAGTTTCTGAAGGCAGCAGCCATCTCCCCACACGTTGATGGAGTAAAGATTCGGCGTCTGCGAGCTGGGGAATATGGCTTATTGGCAGGTGGAGGGGCCGCAAAGTCGAAAACAACAGGGAGGTGATCCGAGATAGCAGCGTCGACTATTTCTCTGAGGGAAACTGAAAGCCCATGAGAGATGACAAGGTCAATGTGCCCATACTCATGTGTTGGTGCATTAACAGATTGAGTGAGATCAAAGGAGACTAAAAGGCCTTTGAATTCGTTGGCCAGTTGATTTGCTGCACAACAAACATGAATATTAAAGTCTCCACAAATCAGCAGTTTATCAAACTTTGGGAGAAACTCAGACAAAAACTCTGAGAACTCTTGAAGAAAGTCCTTATTAGCACAGGGCAGGTAAGGTTTATCACGAACAGCTGCAGTTCGAAGCTGGAGTAATTATTGGCGGTTATCGTCCGGCACCTGAAGCTCTCCTTAAATATAGCAGCCAGGCCGCCCCCGCGACCGGTAGCTCGTGGGGTGCTGACAAAGGAACAGCCGGGGGGGAGGAGCTACGGAAAGGCGCTTTTCTTTGTCAACAGGAGGAAATCCAGATCATATTTTGTAAAAAAAAGTTGTTAAAAATAAACATCTTATTTGTAAGAGATCTGACATTTATTAGGGCCGTGTGAACTGAGCATCGGTCAGTCTGGCGTGAGAAGCGACTGAGTGAGCGGAGATTTCCCGGCACACAGCCCCGCTGGGAGATCCGCACTTGCCAACAGCATGGGAGCAGCACTCCGGTGTCCCGAAGAACCGGTCGGAGCCAGCGATATCTGTACTCCGTGGAACTCTGCAAATTGTAGCCACTGTAGTCTGTGAAGGGTCCGGCCGGTAGACAACAGGGATCGTGGAGGGAGGAAGCCAGAGACATTTTCAGTTTAATGAGGACTCCCCCTCTCTTTCCGCGTTTTCGGCGGCGACTGGTGCGAGGTAACCAGCAGAAAGGACGCCATAGATGCGGCGGTATAGACTCCAGATAAGGTGGTAGCCTCTTTGAGTGTCCAGCAAAGCCGCAAATTGGCAGTTTATCCAGAGATTCGCAAATATTAAGAAATGTCAGGCGATCATACACCAGCAGCGGTGAAACACTCGGTACAACAGACAGCAGATATAGGAAAAACATTAACACTCTCAGCAGGGGGAGACGGCCAGCCAAACACATGGGGCGCCATCTTACTGTGTTACATTAAGATGTAACATGTGTTATTGTTGGATAGTTTCTGGATTAAAGCTCACGGACACGCTCAGGTTCCAGGGTCTCTTACCTGTTCTCACCTGAAGTGACCCAGAGTTCCCGGGTCTCTTACCTGTTCTCACCTGAAGTGACCTAGATTTCAGTTCACTGAAGAAGTGGGCGGCATATCAGCAGCTTCCTGTCTGACATATGGAACAGGTCGTACTTCCTGTTGAATGTTGCAGTTTTTCCTGTTGAGTCTGATTAGTCCATGATGTGTATGTGTAAAACTGTGATGTGTGTAACTATATACAGTGTGTGTGTGTATATATATATATATATATATATATATATATATATATATATATATATATATATATATATATATATAATAACTCTATATATATATATATATAATAACTCTATATATATATATATATACTGTATATATACACATATATATAGTTAATGGCCGTCCCAGTGTGAAACTGCGTCTCACACTCCACCGCTGCTGGTGGAGGAACGGGATGCTGAGGAATATCACTGGTATTATTATTAGTCTTATTAGTAGTCTTATTAGTGGTATTAGTAGTTCTGTTATTAGTCCTATTAGTGTTATTAGTATTAGTGTTATTGTTATTAGTAATGTTATTATTGGCGTTATTAGTCTTATTATTATTAAGGTTATTAGTAGTGCTATTAGTCTTATTAGTAGTCTTATTAGTCTTAGTAGTGTTATTAAGGTATTAGTAGTTCTGTTATTGGTCCTATTAGTGTTGTTAGTATTAGTGTTATTGTTATTAGTAGTGTTATTATTGGCATTATTAGTCTTATTATTATTAAGGTTATTAGTAGTGCTATTAGTCTTATTAGTCTTTTTGTTAGTAGTGTCATGAGAGAGAGAGAGAGACAAAGGAGGACATAGAGAGAGAGAGAGAGAAACTGAGAGAGGGACAGCGAGAGAGAGGTCTAATATCCATTCCTTGTGTTTCTTGTCCAAAAAAAATCTCTTCAGCTTGTGGCCTCTCCTTAGCAGTGGTATCCTAGCTACTGTTTGACCATGAAGGCCTGATTTGCTCAGTCTCCTCTTAACAGTTGTTCTAGAGATGTGTCTGCTGCTAGAACTCTGTATGGTATTAATCCGCTCTCTGATCTGAGCTGCTGATAACTTGTGATTTCTGAGGCTGGCAACTCAAATGAACTCATCCTCAACAGCAGAGGGGACTCTGGGTCTTCATTTCCTGGGACGGTCCTCATGTGAGCCAGTTTTGTTGTAGCACTTGAAGAAGCAGGATCCCTCAAAAGTTAATATGATAAATCATGAATTTTTTGTTGTCAGGGTCCACGTTAGGGGGCTCTGTGGAGCACGCTGACATCGACAGAGCCCAATCACTACAGACATTTGTCATTTTTCATAGTTCTGGCATGTGTGCAAGTTTTTATGAATTTTCCCACATGCTAAAGCTCTAAAAAATGACAGCAATGGATGCAGAAATATCACCCATCACATGTAGAAATATCACCTGTCACATGCAGTAATATCACCCATCACATGCAGAAATATCACCTGTCACATGCAGAAATATCACCTGTCACATGTAGAAATAACACTTAAAAAAAAGTAGGTTCTTTGCACTTCGTGCTAGGACACCGGTGGTGCCTAATAACACCCTAACACTAATAACAATCATCAGAAACTATCAGATAAAATATGAACATCTTTTTATTCTCAACATGCCTACCTGCTGTATACTGTGTGTGTGTGTGTGTGTGTGTTTGTGTGTGTGTGTATATGTATGTGTGGGTGTTGTTACCAGGGCGATGGAGAACTTCTCTTCCAGCTCGGCTGGGTCCGGCATCGGCAGGCGGACCGGAGTGGTAAACACTAAAATGCTTAGGTTACTGTAATAATATCATTAGCGGTTATTATTGTTATGAATTAATTTGAATAAAGATTGTTTTAGTGATTGTTTCCTGTGTTGTGTAAAGCTCGTTGTGTGTTGTTAAAAGAGACACTTTTATTTTTATTTTTACTTATCAAACACACAGGTAAAGGTTAGAAGTTCTGTTTAAATGAACTCATTAATTACCTCCAATAATACATAGAACATATTATGTGTAACGTATTTCTAAACAGTATTTTTAAAAGATGTCTTAGTCACATTCTGTAAATGGCCCCGCCCCCTCTGGGCCTCCGTAGATCTCTTTTATATAGCCCCGCCCCTCCCGGCCCCTGTAACTTCAGACCCGCTGAATCAGAAGGTGAAACGGCCGTGCGGCAGAGCAGAAGATTCTCCCTCCCTAAATCACCGTGTTCTCGGACCAAAATGAGCCTCTACCCGCTGGAGCTGTGGAGATACTAACGGAGATATTTCGGTGAAAGTCTGGAGACAGAAACGGAGACGTTTCGGTGAGTTTTGTGTGTTAGTGTCGAGTTCAAAGAAACTTCAAAGAGAGTGTGTTTTCACCGCCGAGTGAACGCGGGCATTTCAATCAGCAGATTAACTGTTTAAGTTACCGGACAGCTACTCTACAAAGAGGAGAAAACATGAGACATTTGAGTGTGTATCTGTCTGTTTGCGTGTGTGTGTGTGTGTGTGTGTGTGTGTGTGTGTGTGTGTGTGTGTGTGT
>NW_023266997.1:14688-18353 GCF_013103735.1 Etheostoma cragini
CTAACCCTAACCTGCGGTGCCAGAATTTCTTTTTTCCTCAAACCTAACCCTAACCCCTAACCCTAACACCATGAATTTGTTTAACCACTTGAAAATTAAACACAGAGTGACCTATGACAATTTAATAAAGAAACAAATGGCTATCTACTCCCTCAACATCCCCCGTAACCCAGACATCCATATCTAACACACTGTACTGTACAAGTCCTTATCTGTTGAATTCAGAAAGGCGCAAAATAATAACCGAAACTGTTGCCTATTATTTAGCTAAAGACATGCGCCCCACTAGCACAGTTGACAACTCTGGGTTCAAGGAAATGGTCAATACGTTGGATAAACGTTATGCTTTGCCATCTCGACAACATTTCTCTGCCAGATTTGTTCAACAAATGCCATGCACAAGTGGCTAACGAGGTGACCAAGGCAGAAAAATTTGCAATCACAAGGGATATATGGTCTAGCCAAACCATGGAGCCATACATTAGCCTACCAATCCACTATATTGATGTCGATTTCCGTTTGAATACCAAATGCCTCCAAACGGCATTTATTCCCGAAGATCATACGGGCCAAAACATCGCCAATGGACTGAGGGAAGGTTTGGCTGCATGGGGCTTAAACGAAGAAAAGCTTATCTGCATCACTTCGGACAATGCTTCAAACATAAAGCTGGCGGCCGAGCTAAATGGATGGATAAGGCTTCAGTGCTTCGGGCACAGACTCCACTTGGCTATAGGTGAGTGTGATAAGTGACATATGATATGTGGTGATTTAATTATATGTAAAACAGCAACAATACTCAGAATACTAGTAAATAACAATTTGACAGTTAGACCATGTCCTAACTACACTTGATGCCGCAACGCTCGCGATATGTGACAAAATGTATCTTTTCCTTGTTAATCCAAGTTTTTGTTTTTGACTTGCGTCAATTCTATTTAAGAAACGGTTTCTATTTTTCTGTGAATTTGCGCTGGAACAACAAACACAAAGTGTGGCAATGACAATATCAAGTAACGTTTGCTTTATTTAATGTTAAAAGCATGTAATGTGACTTTGAACATCATTTAAGGCTCCCAGCTTTGTCGCTGTAAAAGCTACAATGAATAATTAAAATCGTCACGTCTAGAGTTAATAGACAAATTATTTGTCGCTGGAATCTTATCGCATCGCGTTTGATTAGGACACCTAACTTAGGCTAGTACTAAGATAGCAGCATACTATTATACTATATTAATAATGAGCGGAGATGAAGAATGTCATGGTAATAATAAAAAAAATAAAAAATTAATTGCATGAACATGTTGGCAAATATTGTGAACATTAGCATCACAATGGTTAGATCAGATTAAAAATAAAATTACTAAATTCCAAAATTTATAATTTGTTACCTCCAGGAGAACGTCCCTCTTGAGACTGCAGCAACACCTGCTGAGGATACAGAGGATGCTCCAAAGGAGAAGAAGAAGGGCTTAGGCAGCTTCTTCAAGGTCAATACAGTCACACCTCCTCAGCAACAGGATCAGGCCATAGCTAGTGAGCTACAGTCTTACCTCCAGAGGGAAATGCTGGATGCTGAGGAAGACCCAAGTGGTGGACAGAATCCCAGAGGATATACCCTCGGCTTTCAAAACTGGCAAGAAAATACCTCTGCATTCCAGCTACAAGTTCCTCTTCAGAGAGGGTCTTTAGTACAAGTGGAAACATTGTCACCTGCTTGCTTTCATCTCTTATGAAATGTGTATGGTACTAAAACAAGGGGAGCTGTCTACGGTGATGAAACACAGGGGGAGCTGTCCATGGTGGTTAGCCACTTGACACTAAAAGAATGGGGGACCTGTCCATGGTATTTGGACACAGGAGGAACTGTCCATGGTGCTGAAACACTTGACAATAAAACAAGGGGGGACTGTCCATGGTGCTAAAACACATGGGAAACTGTCCATATTGCTTAACACCTTGACACTAAAAGACAGGGGGAACTGTCATTGGTGCTAAAATATTTAAACCAAACAGAGAGAACTGTCCATGTTGTTAAAACAGAGGTAACTGTCCATGGGACTGAACACAAGGAGAACTATCCATGGTGCTAAAACCGGGGGAACTGTCCATGGTGCTAAAATATTTAAGTTAAAACACATGGAGAACTGTTGATGGTGCTTTAACACAGCGGGAACTAGCAATGGTAATAAGATTTTTAACCCTCATGCTGTCCTTTGGTCAAATTGACCCATTTTCAGTAAAAAAAAGTCACAAAAAAATGGGCCATTGAAATAAGCGCTGATAATGTCAACATTAAAAATATCAAACTTCAAGCAAAACACCCACGACATTTAAAAAGTGACAAAAATGTTGGAAAAAGCGTTGAAAGTATTTAGAAAAAAGCATAATGGGAAGACAAGACAAAGGTTAAAGTAAAACAGAGGGAGAACTCTCCATGGTGCTAAACCACATGACACTAAAAGACAGGGGGACTCTACAAGGTGATAAAACACAGGGAGAGCTGTCCATGGTGCTTAAATACAAGAGGAACTGTCCAAGGTTCTAAAACATTTTCCACTAAAACACAGAGGCCTGTCCATGGTGCTGAAACAGAGCCTAGACAGTGACCAGGTCTAAAGCAACTACTTAAACATGGGGGGCTGTCAATGGCTCTGAAAACAGCCATCTAACTAAAAAAAAAAGGGGGGGCTGTCCATGGTGCTGAAACATTTGACACTAAAACACAAGGGGGTTGTCCATGGTGCTTAAACAGCCTAGACAGTCAGCCACTCTAAACCATATTCCGTGATTTTAAAATATTCCAGTTACTAAAAACATAGGGGGGCGCTGTCCTTGGTGCTGAAACAGAGCTTAGACCGTGACCAGGTCAAAAGCAACTACTAATACATGGGGGGGCTGTAAATGGCTCTTAAAACAGCCATCTTACTAAAACACGCGGGGGACTGTCCATGGTGCTGAAACATTTTTTTGTTGACTTTACTTTTACTCCTTACATTTTAACAAGAATATCAGTACTTTCTACTTACATTTTAGAAAAGTGACTCATACTTTAGTTTTGAACTAAAGGTCGTCTATCAGGTGTGACTGTGAGTGCATGTCGGAGAATAGCGCGAACACTCGCCTCACACCGTGAGCGGGTACGCATGCCACACGGAGAAGAAAGTGAGACAAAAGAAAGACTAGCTTATGCAGGAATGAGCAAAAGCTGTCAGTCTGCAGTAGAAAGAGTGTGCAATGTAGAGATGTAACATCCAAAAGATGTGTTAATGTAAAATATAATATCTAGGAATGTCCTGTTAGCACACTGAACAGCTACCGGTAGCCCTACGCACATCCAACTTCATCCCTTAACCCTAACCAATTTGTGTTATGAACACATAAAGGGACAAATACCAACAAAAAGCATAACATAAGGATGACAGTCAGAACAATAATAACTTCTATAATTACAATTTGGCACATCTAAACTAAATCAAAAAAAGACCATCAGTCACATGTTGTAGCACCTTAGCTAATGAGATCTACAGTTGTGTTCGAAATAATAGCAGTGCCTCAACAGCAGCAAGAAAATCACTGGTTTTATAAACATTTCAAACTCTATACCCCAGATAAGTTTCTGGGGGGTAAAATAAAGGTATAGAAAACCAACAAACCCAACAGGA
>NW_023266997.1:18453-21059 GCF_013103735.1 Etheostoma cragini
TTCACTGATCTCAGTAGTAGTAGTAGTAGTAGTAGTAGTAGAAGTAGTAGTTGTAGTACTCACCCTGTGTACTGAAGTCTTCACTGATCTCAGAAGTTCTTTCCTCCCGAACATGGCAGCCGCCATCTTGTCTAACAGCTGACGACCTCTGACCGGATTATACCAACTGGAGAAAGAAGGGGGGGGTGGGTGTAGTCCAACCTGGCTCAGCCCAGAACATGACGACGGTCGCGTGTTACCGTAATGTGTGAAAACTCTCCGGAGGATTTATATTATATAGTGTTCAGGGTTAATATCCCGTCGACAGAGCTTTTATTGTGAAGTGTTTCCTGTTTGCTTTGATAGTTACGGTACCGGCCGATGTGGTCCGACAGAGAAGAAGAGGAGCTCCGCAGCGATAAGGTATACTACATATACTACAAATACTGGGTATACTACATATACTGCATGTACTACATGTTAGTGTCCGACAGAGAGGAGCTCCCCAGCAAACCGAAGGGTCTGTTTATACTTAATATTATACTATATTATACTATGTACTGTATACTATATATACTGAATGTTAGTGTTATATATATGTGTGTGTGTGTGTGTGTGTTTGCGTGTGAGTGTGTGTGTGTGTGTGTGTCTGTGTGTGTGTCTGGGTCTGTCTGTCTCTGTGTGTGTGTGTCTGTGTGTGTTCAGGGTACTGGGTCAGGAGCAGAGGACTGATGATGGAGGATCCAGAACCAGAACCTGAACCCAAACTGGTTCTGGTCTTCAGCGGGAAGCGTAAGTCGGGGAAGGATTACGTGGCGGACCTGATTCACAGCCGGTAAGATCAGAAGATTCTTTATTAGTTATTAATACTGATTAATCACATGACTGATTACATGAATTAATAACATGTGGGCCAGAGATAACTGTAGCTAACAGGTGCTAACTAACAGCTGCTAACTAACAGCTGCTAACTGACAGCTGCTAACTGACAAGCTGCTAACTAACAGCTGCTAACTGACAGCTGCTAACTGACAGCTGCTAACTAACAGCTGCTAACTGACAGCTGCTAACTAACAGCTGCTAACTGACAGCTGCTAACTAACAGCTGCTAACAGCTGCTAACTGACAGCTGCTAACTAACAGCTGCTAACTGACAGCTGCTAACTAACAGCTGCTAACTGACAGCTGCTAACTGACAGCTGCTAACTGACAGCTGCTAACTGACAGCTGCTAACTGTAGTTAACTGACAGCTGCTAACTAACAGCTGCTAACTGAGAGGTGCTAACTGACAGCTGCTAACTGTAGCAGGTTTTGGTCCAACTCGTTATTTATTTCTCTTAGCGAGAAAACTAAAACTCTGTAAACTGATTATTCTAATCAATAATCAGCTGATCATTACAGTCCGGTATCTTTACTAGAGTTAAAACCTGTCCAGGTGTCTTTCAGCCAATCACGGACTGATCTTCTTCTTCTGTAGTTTGGGACCAGATGTTTGCTGCGTCATGCGTCTGTCTGGACCTCTCAAACAGCAGTACGCTCAGGTGAGAACAACTGGAGACCACCTCCACCATCACCCTGTCTGGGAGTTCTGCCGAGTCATGCTGTCTCTGCGTCTCTGTTTCTGCTGAGTCATGCTGTCTCTGTGTTGATCCTGTAGGAGGAAGGTCTGGACCTGGACCAGCTGCTGGGTCCGGGTCTCTATAAGGAGCAGTTTCGGGCTGACATGATTCTTTGGGGAGAAACTCGCCGACGCCACGACCCCGGATACTTCTGTCGCCTAGCAACCCAAGGAGCACGGCAGCCTGTCTGGGTACGTGATGTCCAGCCTCTCGATTACTCTCTGCTCTCTGATTGGTCTCCCTAGAACTCGGTATCTGAGTCTCAGGGTGCTCGTTCTGGCCATCAATCAGATATAACGTTATCACGTCTAATAATTAAAATCTCAACACGTCACGAAGCCGCCGTAGCATCCCTCTCTCTGCTCTCCGATCGGTCAGGTGGTGAGTGATGCTCGGCGGCTGTCTGATTACTCTCCGCTCTCCGATCGGTCAGGTGGTGAGTGATGCTCGGCGGCTGTCTGATTACTCTCCGCTCTCCGATTGGTCAGGTGGTGAGTGATGCTCGGCGGCTGTCTGATTACTCTCCGCTCTCTGATTGGTCAGGTGGTGAGTGATGCTCGGCGGCTGTCTGACCTGCGATGGTTCTTCTCCGAGTTTCCTCGACAGACTCGAAGTGTTCGAGTCCAAAGTTCAGAAAACACTCGGACACAGAGGGGGTGGAGCTTCACCGCAGGTAACACACCTGTCTGTCTCTCTGTCCTTATTTCTCTACCTGTCTCTAAGGTGTCTGCCTGTGCCTTTGTCTGCCTGTCCCTCTACCTGTCTCTCTCAGGTGTCTGCCTGTGCCTTTGTCTGTCTGTCTCTGAGGTGTCTGCCTGTCCCTCTACCTGTCTCTCTCGGGTGTCTGCCTGTCCCTCTACTTGTCTGTCTCTCAGGTGTCTGCTGGTCCCTCTACCTGTCTGTCTCTCAGGTGTCAGCCTGTCCCTTTACCTGTCTGTCTCTGAGGTGTCTGCCTGTCCCTCTACCTGTCTCTCTCAGGTGTCTGCCTGTCCCTCTACCTGTCTCTC
>NW_023266997.1:21159-22371 GCF_013103735.1 Etheostoma cragini
TGTCTGTCTCTCAGGTGTCTGCATGTGCCTTTACCTGTCTGTCTCTCGGGTGTCTGCCTGTCCCTCTACCTGTCTCTCAGCAGTCAGCCTGTCCCTCTACCTGTCTGTCTCTCAGGTGTGGATGATGCAGAGTCTGAATGCGGTCTAGATAGCGGCGTGGACTTTGATTGGATAATCACCAATGAGGCCGACGCCCCTTCATTAGAAGAGCAGCTGCAGCCAATCCTAAAGCTGGCAGAGGAAGCAACATCAGCAGCATCATCATCATCACGGCACATTTCCACATCGTTGTCTGATGAATAAAAGCCAGCGAGTCAGTTTGGATCTGTGCTTTTATTTTAAAAAAAATCCTTTGCGTCATGATTTATTACAATGAGCTGTGACATTAGCGCAGTGATGACATCATCACCGGCTTCCAGGTAAAAACATCTCTAAACTTTATTTGTTCACGTCATCAGGACAAAGCTGCTTCTGATTGGCCCCTGGACTACCACACGGCAGTGGAATGCCTCGCTGTGATTGGCTACCTAAAACCACGCCTCCAAAAATAATAAATCATTCATTAATGTGGCAATGAAAACAACAAACCGTCAAGACAAACACAGTTAGTCAATTATAATTAGTTGTTAACGGGTAACGTCAACCTGGACCAGTAAAGAAAAACAGCCCCGAAAATCACCATCACCAAACCCACCAGACTCCATGTAAATAATCACTACTTTTATCATCGTAAAACATGCTTCATTCAAAGTGGAAAGAAACTAAATAAAACTACTAAAGCCGTCTTGGTTCATCTTTCCACTGTTCCACTGTTCCACCAATCACCACTCTGGTCTGGTTGGAATAAACTCTTAATTCACCCATTTACATGTGGAGATATGCTGCTCTATACACGCTAAAAGTAGTGATAATTTACATGGAGTCTGGTGGAGATATGCTGCTCTATACACGCTAAAAGTAGTGATTATTTACATGGAGTCTGGTGGGGTATTTATGACATTAAAGGTGTCTGTTAATGGACAGAAACATGGTAAATAGGGTCCAGGTTGTTACCTTTAAACAAAGAATAGTCATTAGTTGTTAACGAAGGAATGGCTGTAAGTTACTGTTAAACTCCCTTATAGACCAAAAAATATCTGGCAGCTCCTTGTCTGGCCTCATGACATAATACTGAGGGGGGAGTTGGCACTGATGGGGGAGGGGGGGGGGGGG
>NW_023266997.1:22825-23201 GCF_013103735.1 Etheostoma cragini
AGGAGGGTCAGCAGGTCTAGCAGGAGTTGAGCTCCTCCATGGTCTGATTCAGCGTCGCCTGCAGCTCCATGTTGGCGTTTCTGGCAGAAGTCAAAGCATCTGAGACAAACAGAAGACAAGTTAATAACTGTGGCCCTGTTGCTGCTCTGGAGCAAACTACTAGAACTGTTGGGACCTTGTAACTTCTGGAGTGTGGTCTAGACCTCCGCTATCTGTAAAGGGTCTCGATATAACTCCTGTTATGAGTTGATACTATAAATAAAATTTAATTGAATTATATCCTATATTATATTATACTACTGTATATTTTTCCTAGTATCTCATTTCTATTTATATTCTGTGTTGTGTACGTGTGCTGCTGTAACATCGTAATTCT
>NW_023266997.1:23301-24949 GCF_013103735.1 Etheostoma cragini
GTGAGTTACCTGGGTATAAGGTGAGTTACCTGGTTTAATGACCGCTCCTGCAGCTGGTTGCCGTTTCTGTCCTGAAAGAGAAGACGGGATACGTTTCCCTCCGTTTTTTTCTAAGGTTAAACTAACATCCAGACAATAACTCTTATTTTGAAAGGTTAACATAACTAACACCAAGACAACAACTCTTATTTTGAAAGGTTAACCTAACTAACATCCAGACAATAACTCTTATTTTGAAAGGTTAACCTAACTAACATCCAGACAATAACTCATATTTTGAAAGGTTACCTTGGAGGAGCCGGACACCTCAAAAGACCCGTTCAGGGAACTGGAGTCTCCATCTGAGAGAGAGACAGACAGGTTAGAGAGAGACAGACAGGTTAGAGAGAGACACACAGGTTAGAGAGAGACACACAGGTTAGAGAGAGAGACAGGTTAGAGGGAAACAGACAGGTTAGAGGGAGACAGACAGGTTAGAGCGAGAGACAGGTTAGAGGGATAGACTGGTTAGAGAGAGACAGACAGGTTAGAGCGAGAGAGAGGTTAGAGGGACAGACAGGTTAGAGCGAGAGACTGGTTAGAAAGAGACAGACAGGTTGGAGCGAGAGACAGGTTAGAGGGACAGACAGGTTAGAGGGACAGACTGGTTAGAGAGAGAGACATTTGAGAGAGAGAGAGACAGGTAAGAGAGAGAGAGAGGCAGGTGAGAGAGAGAGAGAGAGAGGCAGGTGAGAGAGAGCCTTACTGCTGATTTCTGGGTTCCCGTTGGAAGATTTCTGGATGTTGGAGTTCAGCAGCAGATCACTCAGTTTGTCCACTGAAACAGGAACATACGCATATTTATATTTATATATAAAATATACATGAACATACAGTGAGCAAAATAAGTATTTAACAATCTGCTATTTTGCAAGTTCTCCCACTTAGAAATCATGGAGGGTCTGATGTCCTCGTAGGTGCATGTCCACTGTGAGAGACATGTCCACTGTGAGAGACATAATCTAAAAAACATCCAGAAATCACAATGTATGATTTTAAACTATTTATTTGTATGACACAGCTGTAAATAAGTATTTGAACACCTGTCTATCAGCTAGAATTCTGTCCCTCAAAGACCTGTTAGTCTGTCTTCTAAATGTCCCCCCCCACTCCATTTATTATCCTGAATTAGAGGCACCTGTTTGAGGTCGTTAGCTGCATAAAGACACCTGTCCACCTCATACAATCAGTAAGAATCCAACTACTGACATGGCCAAGACCAAAGAGCTGTCCAAAGACACTAGAGACCTCCACAAGGCTGGACAGGACTACGGGGACATGTCCAAGCAGCTTGGTGAAAAAGGTCCACTGTTGGAGCAATCATTAGAAAATGGAAGAAGATAAAGATGACTGTCAGTCTCCCTCGGACTGGGGCTCCATGCAGGATCTCACCTCGTGGGGTCTCAGTGATCCTAAGAAAGGTGAGAAACCAGCCCAGAACTACACGGGAGGAGCTGGTCCAGGACCTGAAAAGAGCTGGGACCACTGTTTCCAAGGTTACTGTTGGTAATACACTAAGACGTCATGGTTTGAAATCCTGCCTGGCCCGGAAGGTTCCCCTGCTTAAACCAGACCATGTCCAGGCTCGTCTTAAGTCTGCCAACGACCA
>NW_023266997.1:25049-26232 GCF_013103735.1 Etheostoma cragini
ACACACACACACACACACACACACACTCACACACACACACACTGAGAGACAGGAGGTGGTACCTCTGAGTCGTCTGAGTAGAGCTTTGTCTTCCGTCTCGATGAGAGGGAACTCGTCTCTGGACGGACAGCTGCAACGGTACACATGTTCAATATTAGAGGATATGGAATAATAAGAATATTATATTAATACTCAGTACACGTACACACGCACGCGCACGCACGCACGGCACACACACACATACACACACACACACACACACACGATGCGGCCCATCCAGGTGCAGATGATACATATAATTATTAATTATTAATATTAATCACCTGAGCGCGGCGTCCTGGATGCGGCCCATCCAGGTGCGGCGGTCGTCTCTGGAGGACACGTGCAGCTCGTACATCTCGGGCGGTGTGGAGGCGGAGATCAGGTACATCCCTCGCTCCTGATTGGCTATGTCCCTCACGATCAGGTTGTTCAGGGACACCACGGGGGACTTGTCCTGGGAGACAGACAGACAGGCAGGGGGAGACAGACAGGTACATGGTCAGACACACAAGGGGATAGGGGGACAGACAGACAGGGTGAAGTGAGACTCACCAGTGAAGGGAAGGTGAACTTCTGATCTTTCTCCTGAAGGAAAACCAAGATGTCTGACATCAGCAGGACCTGGACATCTGGAGAGAGAGACAGGTCAGAGAGAGAGACAGGTCAGAGAAAGAGACAGGTCAGGAAGAGAGAGAGACAGGTAGAGAGAGAGAGACGGGTCAGAGAGAGAGACAGGTGCAGAGACAGACCTTTCATCCTGGATCCCTGCAGCTTCAGCAGCAGCGTCCCCTCATGCAGGAGTCTTCTCCTCAGCAGCTCCCCCCCCCTGAAGACGCCCCCCCCCTGGACCTCGGCCTGGGCCCGAGGGTCCAGCCGGGCCTGGATCTCCTGCAGCCTGCGTGTTCGGTCTAGCTCCAGGACCTCTTGGTCCACCGCGCTGATCAGCCCCTTCAGGAGGACCAGCGCCCGGCTCAACGTCTGCGCCTCTTCTTCACTGCCTGGGGAGGTCACCATGGAGACAAAGGTGGGGTCAGAAGACAATGGAGACGTCACACGTCAGAGGTCTATACACGCTAAAAGTAGTGATTATTTACATGGAGTCTGGTGGAGATATGCTACTTTATACACGCTAAAAGTAGTG
>NW_023266997.1:26332-26462 GCF_013103735.1 Etheostoma cragini
CACAGTGGACATGTCTCTCACAGTGGACATGTCTCTCACAGTGGACATGTCTCTCACAGTGGACATGTCTCTCACAGGTGACATCCACCTACGAGGACATCAGACCCTCCATGATTTCTAAGTGGGAGAA
>NW_023266997.1:26472-27330 GCF_013103735.1 Etheostoma cragini
TTTTTTGGAATCGGGTTTGTATATATATATATATATTACACACACACCCATTCACACCTACACGTATAGTTGTGTATATGTGTTCCTGTGTGTGTGTGTGTGTGTCAGAGTTGATCCAGACGGAGTTCCACCACGTGCGCACCCTGCGGATCATGGAGGGTGTGTACCGGCGCGGGATGCTGGAGGAGGTGATGCTGGAGGCGGCCGTGGTCCACACCATCTTCCCCTGCCTGGACCAGCTGCTGGAGTGGCACTCCAACTTCCTGTCGCACCTGCTCAACCGCCGCAGGGAGGGGCTGGTGGGGGGCAGCACCACTAACTTCACCATCCGCAGCATAGGAGACCTGCTGCTCACACAGGTGAGACACTTGGGGGGAACACAGGTGAGACACTCGGGGGGAACACAGGTGAGACACTCAAGGGTCACGCAGGTGAGACACTCAGGGGTCACACAGGTGAGACATTCGGGGGTCACACAGGTAAGACACTCGGAGGTCACGCAGGCGAAACACTCAGGGGGGAACACAGGTGAGACACTTAGGGGTCACGCGGGTGAGACACAAAGGGGGGGGCTCACAGGTTAGACACTCAGGGGTCACACAGGTGTGTGTGTGTGTGTGTGTCTCCGTTTGTGTGTGTGTGTGTGTGTGTTTGTGTAGTTTTCAGGGCAGTCTGCAGACGACATGAAGAAACTTTACTCTGAGTTCTGCAGCCGACACCCGAAAGCTGTGAAACTCTATAAAGAAGTTTTAACTCGAGACCGACGCCTGCAGCAGTTCGTCAGGGTGAGAACCGGATGGAGTCAATCTCAGGCTACATTCCCCCTGCTCTGATGTTTCCCCGTCATTCCTCCCGCTC
>NW_023266997.1:27585-27848 GCF_013103735.1 Etheostoma cragini
TCTCGTTCCCCCTGCTCTGACGTTCCCCCCTCTCATTCCCCCTGCTCTGCTGTTTTATAGTAGATCAGTCCAGTTTATTCTTTTCTTGATTGACTCTCTCTGTCTCTCCGTCCCATAATACTCAGCGTGCCTGTCGGGGTCCTCTGCTGCGTCGTCATGGCGTCCAGGAGTGCATCCTGCTGGTGACACAGCGACTCACAAAGTACCCCGTCCTCATCCAACGAATCCTCGACAACACCAAAGGTGAGGCAGATCCTTTTAGT
>NW_023266997.1:27948-33435 GCF_013103735.1 Etheostoma cragini
CCCAGGTAACTCACCTTATACCCAGGTAACTCACCTCATACCCAGGTAACTCACCTCATACCCAGGTAACTCACCTTTTACCCAGGTAACTCACCTTATACCCAGGTAACTCACCTTATACCCAGGTAACTCTCCTTATACCCAGGTAACTCACCTTTTACCCGGGTAACTCAGGTGTGTATGTGTTGGTTGTCAATATATGACAACAATACATGATAAAAATGGGAACGATATTTCCTTTGAGTCGATATTCATGAAATTCCATAAAGCAGTTTTTATTCACTATCACATTCAGATAAAATGTGTGGATGAACCAGAGCTAGGGACACAAACAAAGCTCAGGAGGTAATGCTGAAACATGTCCAATGTTCACGAGAGTGTTCTGGAGAATAAATAACAACAGTTTGGTGGACCTGGACCCATGGGCAAGAATTATTATTTTCATCGGGTTGGTGCGTCAGCACCTTAAGAAAAGTTTGATTAGAAAAAGCTCAGAGAGAACAGCGAGGTAGAGGGTTAACTTCCGTTTCTGTCCAATCAGAGCAGTCGTTAATGGTTGTTCTCTCCACAGGAAGTGCGTCAGCGGTTGGTCAGTCTGAGCACGCAGCTCCACGCCCTGCAGGTCTGTTCACTTCTTTATTCCACCCAGTAGAGGTCCAGAGGACAGATTGGGTATCTAAAGTCTTCTTCTCCTTCAGGCGGCTGTGATTCGTCAGGATTCCATCCTGGAGCTGTCCTTCACAACGGGCCCCGCCCCCTCGCCCCCCGAAGTCCCTGCCCCCGGCCCCCGCCTCAGCCGCTCACTGTCGCGGGACGCGGGGATGGACGCTGGCGGCGAGGCGCTGCTGCTGCGACGGCAGGTAGCGCTGCTGCAGCAGGAAGTGACACGGCTGCGGCTGAGGGGGGAGGACCCAACCAGAGACGGGGCGGATCCTGTGACAAAGAGGAGGGGCAACGGGGAGATCAGTGATGTCATCAAGGGAGAACAGGTGGGTCTGAACCAGGATAAACTAAATACGGGAAGAACTAAACCTTTAGACGTTAGTCCAAACCCACCAGAATCCATGTAAATAATAACTACTTTTAGTGTGTATAGAGCAGCATGTCTCCACCAGACTCCATGTAAATAATCACTACTTTTAATGTGTTCAGAGCAGCATATCTCCACCAGACTCCATGTAAATAATCATTACTTTTAACATGTATAGAGCAGCATATCTCCACCAGACTCCATGTAAATAATCACTACTTTTAGTGTGTATAGAGCAGCATATCTCCACCAGACTCCATGTAAATAATCACTACTTTTAGTGTGTTCAGAGCAGCATATCTCCACCAGACTCCATGTAAATAATCATGACTTTTAGCATGTATAGAGCAGCATATCTCCACCAGAATCCATGTAAATAATCACTACTTTTAGTTTTGTATAGAGCAGAGTATCTCCACCAGACTCAATGTAAATAATCACTACTTTTAGCGTGTATAGAACAGCATATCTCCAGATGTACATGGGTGAATTAAGAGTATATTTCAACAGGTGAACAGGAGGCGAGGCAGCAGGGAATTGGAGTCCCGCCCCCTCGCTCCATTGGCCAGTCAGGATCCCGTCGACCAATTAGACGGTGTTCAGGAAGGAAATGAGGAGGAGGAAGTGACTAGGATCTCTCCTCGCTCTGACAGTCCCAGAGGTCAGTACTACTCAGCCATAAATAATATGTTATTATTTTAATACAAATATACGGTACATACATTGTGTAGCCCTATTGAATAGATGTATAGACTTAGACTTCTCTTTTAGGGGTCCAAGCCCGAGGATGCCTGCACCATCAGGGTGGAGGAACCCTATTAGTTTCCTAGGGATTCTTCTCCCCGTAAACCCCCGCTGCAGCCTATCCCCCGTAAACCCCCGCTGCAGCCTATCCCGTACGTGGGGCGTGCCATTTTCAGGAATGGTCTGAGACTCCACAAAGACCTCTGACGCAACAATTGACCCACATCCACCACTAGGTGGCGCTATAGCAGAAAACCCGCGTTTGGCCTTATAACTCCCAAACCGTACATCAGACATTTAAAACCTGATATCCACACGTTCCCTGGATCCAGCTGGATCTCGTGATATAGGCCAGGCCCATTTCCGCCTAGACTTTTATGCGTGAAAAATCATGATTTATCAAAAAAAAATTTAACTCCTCCTAGACTGTGCGATGGTTCCGCACCAAACTTGGCCCATAGCATCTCCAGACCGACCTACACAAAGTTGTATAAAGAGTTTTAATAGAATAAAAATTGTGCATATTACTATGAAAACACAGACTTTTCCACATCTCGGCCAAAATAAATGCCGTCAAAGCCAAACTTTAGAATATCACTTGGTATGACCCTCTGAGGCTCTAAAACTAATCCCATAAACATTGGCCACTAAGGGGCGCTACAAATACAAGTTTATATCTCATGAACCGCTCATCCGAATTTTACAGTATTTGATGGATATCCGCTTAAACTAAAGGGAATTACTTGTAATTACCAGGACAGATATACAATGGGTACCAAACTTTAGATTATTGCTTGGTTTGACCCTCCAAGGTGGTAAAATAAAATCTCATGCAAATTGGCCACTAGGTGGCGCTACAATTACGTCAAACATGTTTTTGCATAACTCCTACATTATACGTCACAAATTAAATACATTTACATCCAGGTGTTTACTACATTAAGCTGAGTCACATGGTATAGGCCACGCCCATTTCTGATTAAATTTCATTTCGCAATATTGCGCTAAGCTTGAAACCTACTTTTTTGAACTCGTCCTAGGCCGTGCGACAGATCTGCACGAGACCTGGTCTGTAGCATCTCCAGACGGCCACGTTAGTGTTAATTATATCAAATCTCGGCCAAATTAAATGGTACCAACACCCAACTTTAGGGACGTGTTCCACATGCCTCCCCGATGCTCTGATCCGAATATGGTAAAGATAGGCCATTGGGGGGCGCTATAATCAACATAGACCATTACCATACTTCTGATCCATGACTTTATAATATATTATTATATATTAACAGTGTCCCCGTCCTGCTGATGTCTTTGATGTCTTCCGGTCCCCTACAGAAGGTTTTGGATCCGGCCTAGGAGCCCAGTTTTTCAGGGTCATTGTGATATTAATCCGTACCGTTACGTGCTCCTCTGCATATTACCCGAGAATTCCCCCCCCACACCACTGTTTTGCTCGGGGTCCCCTTTCGTGCGCCCCCCGGGTCGTGGGGAGGCTTGGACCCCGTCCTAACTGCCTGCAGTTCTAGTTATTTATTATCTTTATCTCTTTAGGTCTATTTTATGAAACTGGTGCTAGTTCTAATGCTGTGTCAGTAACGTTACTTCCTGTCTGTCACCATGGCAACCCCCAGACCTGCAGGACATCCCAGAGGAGAGCGAGAGTTAACGAAACAGGAAGTAGAAGCATCACATCTGCTGGAGCCCTGCCCATAGGGTCACCACACTACATTACCCACAATGCCTTTGGATATCAACAGATAAACTGTATTTAAAGTAGTTAAAGAAAACATTTCATAGGTTTTTAATTTGTGTTTCTGTCTTTTGAGAAACCAAAAAAATTGTTTTTAATTCAGGAACAAAGCTGCGAAATATCGCTGACACAGCTTTTAAAGTTTAGTGAATAATATTCTCCATGTTGTCGTGTTTTTAAAGAAACAGGAACCAGTTTGCTGCCTGCTCCTGTCTGTTAGCATGTTAGCATATTAGTATGGTAATACGTTAGCATGTTAGCATATTAGTATTTTAATACGCTAGCGTGATAGCATGTTATCAAATTAATATGTTAGCATATTAACATGTTAGTGTGATGGCTTGTTAGCATGTTAGCATATTAGTATTTTAATACGCTAGCGTGATAGCTTGTTAGCAAATTAATATGTTAGCATATTAACATGTTAGTGTGATAGCATGTTAGCATGTTAGCGTGGCTGTAAGCCTGATGGTCTGCAGAGCAGAACTTTACCGATTTTTAAATCACGTTTGCTGCAAATTTTCCAAATATTTCAGTCAGATTTTTACCGTGTTGTCATAGAAACAGATGTTTATTACTCTGCTCTCCGGGAGTTTAAAAGAAGAAGAAGTCGACGGCTATTTGAATTTAAAACACTGAAGAAGAATGAAAACATGAAGTTAATCTCTTAATAAGAAGCCAAATTGTATTGTTTACATATTCATATTTCTTCTTTTATTCTTTTATACGACGATCCCAAAACGGGGTCAGCTGTTTTATATCACGTTGTCCTTCGACCTTTGGCTGCTTTACAGGCGTTTAACATCTGGAACATGTGGAGTTACAAGCTTTTACAGGCTTTAACACCCGGAACATCTGGAGTTAAAAGCTTTGACAGGCTTTTAACACCCGGAACATCTGGAGTTAAAAGCTTTGACAGGCTTTAACAACTGGAACATCTGGAGTTAAAAGCTTTGACAGGCTTTAACAACTGGAACATCTGGAGTTGACAGCTTTGACAGGCTTTTAACACCCGGAACATCTGGAGTTAAAAGCTTTGACAGGCTTTAACAACTGGAACATCTGGAGTTAAAAGCTTTTACAGTTCTTTACCACCTGGAACATCTGGAGTTAAAAGCTTTTACAGGCTTTTAACACCTGGAGCATCTGGAGTTAAAAGCTTTTACAGGCTTTTAACACCCGGAACATCTGGAGTTAAAAGCTTTTACAGGCGTTTAACATCTGGAACATCTGGAGTTAAAAGTTTTTACAGGCTTTAACACCTGGAACATCTGGAGTTAAAAGCTTTTACAATTCTTTAACACCTGGAACATCTGGAGTTAAAAGCGTTTACAGGCTTTACCACCTGGAACATCTGGAGTTAAAAGCTTTGACAGGCTTTAACAACTGGAACATCTGGAGTTAAAAGCTTTGACAGGCTTTTAACACCCGGAACATCTGGAGTTAAAAGCTTTGACAGGCTTTAACACCCGGAACATCTGGAGTTAAAAGCTTTGACAGGCTTTAACAACTGGAACATCTGGAGTTAAAAGCTTTTACAGTTCGTTAACACCTGGAACATCTGGAGTTAAAAGCTTTTACAGTTCTTTAACACCCGGAACATCTGGAGTTAAAAGCGTTTACAGGCTTTACCACCTGGAAAATCTGGAGTTAAAAGCTTTGACAGGCTTTACCACCTGGAACATCTGGAGTTAAAAGCTTTTACAATTCTTTACAACCTGGAACATCTGGAGTTAAAAGCGTTTACAGGCTTTAACACCTGGAACATCTGGAGTTAAAAGCTTTTACAGGTGTTTAACATCTGGAACATGTGGAGTTAAAAGCTTTTACAGACTTTTAACATCTGGAACATGTGGAGTTAAAAGCTTTTACAGACTTTTAACACCTGGAACATCTGGAGTTAAAAGCTTTTACAGGCTTTTAACACCTGGAACATCTGGAGTAAAAAGCTTTTACAGGCTTT
>NW_023266997.1:33535-39154 GCF_013103735.1 Etheostoma cragini
CACACACACACACACACACACACACACACACACACACACACACACACACACACACACACACACACACACACCTTGACTGGTGTTTCAACCTGCACTGCTGACTGTTTATTTACAGTACCATATGTCTACATATACACAACTGCAATACCTTACTTTAACTGTAATATGAATTACTTTCCATTGCACTACTACAAAATTCTAACCCCAACCGGCCCGTCAGACACCGCCTAACAAGAGCCTGGGTCTGGGTCTGGGTCTGACCGAGGTTTCTGCCTAAAAGGAAGTTTTTCCTCTCCACTGTGGCCCTGTTGCTGCTCTGGAGGAGACTACTAGAACTGTTGGGTTGGGTGTGGTCTATCTGTATAGTGTATTGAGATAACTCTAGTTATGAATTGATACTATAAATAAAATTGAATTGAAAAATTGAATTGAATTATATTATATTCACTACATATCCAGCTGTATATTATATTCACTACATATCCAGCTGTATATTATATTCACTACATATCCAGCTGTATATCATATTCACTACATATCCAGCTGTATATTATATTCACTACATATCCAGTTGTATATTATATTCACTACATATCCAGCTGTACATCTTGTTCACAATAATAGTCATCTATATTTTATATTCATAGGAAAAACCTTGAATATAAAAAACCTTGAATTTAACAGAATTTTAAATCTGTAAAATGTTGTTTGTAAGAGTATTCATTTCTATATTTATTTAGTACATATCCAACACTTAATGGTATTAGATTTCTGCTTAGTCCCAAACTGCATCTTGTTGCCTTGTACCTGTGTAATGACAATAAAGTTTAATCTAATCTAATATAGATGTGTGTGTGTGTGTGTGTATGTCTCTTTACCTCCTCCCTGCTCCTCTTCTCCTTCTCCACCTCCTTCTGCAGTCTGGCTGCTCGGTCCTCCGCCTCCTCCGCCTGCTCCTGCAGAACTTTGATCTTCTTCTTCACGGCATCAATGCTGTTAAGTCCTCCACTCATCTTCTTCTCTATCTGCTTCAAGATATTATAGGATGTATAGTTAATACTGTTGTCTGTGTATAAATATTACTACTTTATATTCCATGCTGTAACTATTGCACGTTATAACTATTGCACATGCTATAATGTGCTGTTACTATTGCACATGTTATAACGTGCTGTAACTATTTCACACGTTATAACGTGCTGTTACTATTGCACATGTTATAACGTATTGCACATGTTATAACGTGCTGTTACTATTGCACGTTATAACGTGTTGTAACTATTTCAGTCGTTATAACATGCTGTTACTATTGCACACATTATAACGTGCTGTTACTATTGCACAAGTTATAACGTGTTGTTACTATTGCACATGTTATAACGTATTGCACATGTTGTAACGTGTTGTTACTATTGCACACGTTATAACGTGTTGTTACTATTGCACATGTTATCACGTATTGCACGTTATAACGTGCTGTTACTATTGCACGCGTTATAACGTGCTGTTACTATTGCACGCGTTATAACGTGCTGTTACTATTGCACACGTTATAACGTGTTGTTACTATTGCACATGTTATAACGTATTGCACATGTTATAACGTGCTGTTACTATTGCACACGTTATAACGTGTTGTAACTATTTCACACATTATAACGTGCTGTTACTATTGCACATGTTATAACGTATTGTTACTATTGCACATGATATAACGTATTGCACACGTTATAACATGCTGTTACTATTGCACATGTTATAACGTGCTGTTACTATTTCACACGTTATAATGTGCTGTAACTATTTCACATGTTATAACGTGCTGTTACTATTGCACACGTTATAACGTGTTGTTACTATTGCACATGTTATAACGTATTTCACATGTTATAACGTGCTGTTACTATTGCACATGTTATAACGTATTGCACACGTTATAATGTGCTGTAACTATTTCACATGTTATAACGTGCTGTAACTATTTCACATGTTATAACGTGCTGTTACTATTTCACATGTTATAACGTGCTGTAACTATTTCACATGTTAAAACGTGCTGTAACTATTTCACATGTTAAAACGTGCTGTTACTATTTCACATGTTATAACGTGCTGTTACTATTTCACATGTTATAACGTGCTGTTACTATTGCACATGTTATAACGTGCGGTTACTATTTCACATGTTATAACGTGCTGTTACTATTTCACATGTTATAACGTGCTGTTACTATTTCACATGTTATAACGTGCTGTTACTATTTCACATGTTATAACGTACTGTTACTATTTCACATGTTATAACGTGCTGTTACTATTGCACATGTTATAACGTATTGCACATGTTAGAACGTGCTGTTACTATTTCACATGTTATAACGTGCTGTTACTATTGCACATGTTATAACGTATTGCACATGTTATAACGTGCTGTTACTATTGCACATGCTATTTAACTAACATTATGTATCCTTTTGTGTTCAATAGCTATTTTATATTTCCCTATTTAAAGTTTAATAATATTAGTAGTAGCACTAATAAACTCTAGTAGACCTCTAGTAGTACTATAACTAAAAATCAGTAACTAGCCTCGAGCAGTTATTTCTCAACCTGACGTGTTGTGTAATTAGCAGTTAGCTCCCGCAGCTAACAGCGACCACCGCCCTGTTAGCTTCCGGTTAGCTTCCTGTTAGCTTGGAAGCCAGGTGAGTGTACCTGAGGGCTCCTCTGTTAGCTTCCTATTAGCATCAGAGCCAGGTGAGCGTACCTGAGGGATCTTCTCACCTGGGTTAGGGTTAAGAAGAAACCAGTCCCGACGTCAGCCTTGCTGTTAGCAAATAACTAGCTTAGCCGTTAGCTAACGTCCAGCGGCCTGGTGTCGTTCTGTCGCGGGTCTTTGGGGCAGACGGGTCCGTGTCTGGTGTCGGGGTCTCTGGGAAACACAGGTCTGGATCTGTCTCGGGTTCTGGTCGCGTTTTGTCCCGGTTCTGCTCGCGTTGTGGCACTAACGCTTGATCCGCTGCTTCCTCATCCAGCCAACTCCACAACTGCGGACCACACCCTCTTCCGGGTTAAATTCTCTCTACAGGAAGTGACGCGGGACAAGGACCGTTCCAGAACATCACGCTGAAAGCTATAGACGCCGTTCAATTGAATAATAAAGAAATAAATAATTATATAATTAAATACATAAATACATTTTCCTTTGTAATACATCATGAAATAAATAAATGAGGCAATACATGCATAAATAACTACATAAATAAAAATGTATGGAAAATAAATATTAAATAAATGAATAAACACATTCAATTCAATTCAATTTTATTTATAGTATCAATTCATAACAAGAGTTATCTGGAGACCCTTTACAGATAGAGGAGGTCTAGACCAGATAGAGCAGGTCTAGACCACACTCCAGAGTTTATAAGGACCCAACAGTTCTAGTAGTTTCCTCCAGAGCAGCAACAGTGCCACAGTGGAAAGGAAAAACTTCCTTTTATGCAAAAACCAGGGACAGACCCGGACCCACACCCAGACCCAGGCCCAGACCCAGGTTCTTGGTAGGCGGTGTCTGACGGGCCGGTTGGGGTTAGAAGGAAGAGTGGAAATAACAAAAATAGAAAAATAGTAGTTTGTAGCAGTTCTTTGTAGTAGTTCATGGCATAGCAGGACACTGTGGGCATTACAAGGCACAGCAGGACGTAGCAGGACGTAGCTGGACAAAGCAGGACGTAGCTGGGCTCAGCAGGACTTAGCTGGGCACAGCAGGACATAGCAGGACGCAGCAGGACGTAGCAGGACGCAGCAGGACGTAGCTGGACGCAGCTGGACGCAGCAGGACGCAGCAGGACGTAGCTGGACGCAGCAGGATATAGCAGGACGCAGCAGGACGCAGCAGGACGTAGTTGGGCAACACAGAGTGTAGCATGAATACATAAATAAATAGTCCTTTGAAAAACCTCATGAAAGAAAATAAATGAAGCAATAAATACATAAATATTTGTATTTAATAAATAATTAAATATTATTTATTTATTTAGCCTGCGGGGCTCCGTACCCAGCCCACAGTCACCTATTCTGGGGTAACTAGAACGCCAACTACCCCTGTCCTGGGCGGGGCTCCGTACCCAGCCCACGGTCACCTAGTCTGGGGTAACTAGACCCCCAACTACCCCTGACTGCTCTAATTCACAATAAACTGAACCCCAGTTATACCCCAGAATATAACCCAGTTATACCCCCGAATATACCCCAGTTATACCCCAGAATATAACGCAGTTTTACCCCCAAATATAACCCAGTTATACCCCAGAATGTAACCCAGTTATACCCCCGAATATAACCCCGAATATAACCCAGTTATACCCCAGAATATATCCCAGTTATACCCCAGAATATAACCCAGTTATACCCCCGAATATAACCCAGTTATACAACCCATATATAAACCCCTAAATATACCCCAGTTATACCCCAGAATATTACCCAGAATATACCCCAGTTACACCCCAGAATATAACCCAGTTATACAACCCATATATAAACCCCCAAATATATCCCAGTTATACCCCAGAATATTACCCAGAATATAACCCAGTTTTACCCCAGAGAATAACCCAGTTATACCCCCAGAATAAACCCGTTATACCCAAGAATACACCTCAATTACACCCCAGAATATGCCCCAGTTACACCCAGAAAATAGCCCAGTTATCCCCGAGAATATAACCCCCCCGGACTCATACCACACCCCACCTTCAGGCCCCTGTACCGTACTCTCGCTGCTGCAATGTGTGACGCACACCAACAACACCGAGGCAAATTCCTTGTATGTGTTAAAACATGTACTCTACTCTGCATTAAAACCCTTTCTGATCCTGGGCGGGGAAGGAGGCCTCAGGGACGACCCAGGACTAGGTGGAGGGTCCAGCTGGGAGGAGGCCTCGGGAAAGACCCAGGACTAGGTGGAGAGACGTTCAGCTGGGAGGCCTCGGGGAAGACCCAGGACTAGGTGGAGGGTCCAGCTGGAAGGAAGCCTCGGGGAAGACCCAGGACTAGGTGGAGGGTCCAGCTGGGAGGAGGCCTCGGGGAAGACCCAGGACTAGGTGGAGGGACGTCCCCTGACTCCATATAATTGATAGATGGCAAAGATGATATATAAATAAGTCATTTATAATATAATAAATATATAATTATGATATAGTAGTTTTATAAATATGATTTTAAAGGGTCAAAAGATATCAGTGTTTTAAGTGGTGAGATATTTCTGAAGAACATATTTTAACAAAAATAAATTTAAATGATTTATTGAAGAAATAAAAAGCCAAACTGCAGCATCTGTTCCAACTGATTAGATTTATAACAAGACACAAAAACAACGAGAATCCTTTACAGTTTCGGATTTATCTTTATACAGACACTAGACTACGATGCAACGCCGCTGACCCCAGACCAGCTCAGAGTCTGGAGCATGTGGAGCACCTGGAGCCCCTCGAGAACCTGGAGCATGTGGAGCACCTGGAGCACCGGGAGCACCTTGAGCACCTGGAGCATGTGGAGCACCTGGAGCACCGGGAGCACCTGGAGCATGTGGAGCACCTGGAGCACCGGGAGCAC
>NW_023266997.1:39254-40563 GCF_013103735.1 Etheostoma cragini
CACAAGGACACAAGGACACAAGTCCATAGAAGAACACAGATTGAGAAACGCCCACTGACTCTAGATGTTAGGCTTTTATTCTGAAATATGAAAATACAGCATCAGATATTTAATGATCATCAAAACAAAATCAATGACGACAGGAAGTGGTTTCTACTCAGAAACAGATGTGTGGGCGGGGCTTAGCGCCTTCAAAATAAAACTATCAACATAAAAAACGGAAACAGAATATATGTGTCAGGTGAATGATGATGTCATCCCCAGAACCGCTGCCTGCTGGGGGGGGTTAGGGAGGGCGGAGTCGGCTCATCCCCCCCCGGGCTGAAGATGGACCCCTCCGCCTCCACTGCGAACAGGAAGTAGATGTTGGCGGCCATCATGGCGAGGCTCGGCAGGAAGGAGAGGCCGAAACCGAATGCCCGGACGCTGCTTCCGCACGCCGCCGCCGCCCAGTAGACCAGCCTGGAGACACAAAACAAGCGCACCTTTACTCATAGCTGGAGACACAAAACAAACGCACCTTTACTCAGAGTAGACCAGCCTGGAGACACAAAACAAACGCACCTTTACTCAAAGCTGGAAACACGAAACAAACGCAACTTTACTCACAGCTGGAGACACGAAACAAACGCACCTTTACTCACAACTGGAAACACGAAACAAACGCACCTTTACTCACAGCTGGAGACACGAAACAAACGCACCTTTACTCAAAGCTGGAAACACGAAACAAACGCACCTTTACTCACAGCCGGAGACACGAAACAAACGCACCTTTACTCAGAGTAGACCAGCCTGGAGACACGAAACAAACGCACCTTTACTCATAGCTGGAGACACAAAACAAACGAACCTTTACTCACAGCTGGAGACACGAAACAAACGCACCTTTACTCACAGCTGGAGACACAAAACAAACGCACCTTTACTGAGAGCAGACCAGCCCGGAGACAAGAGACAAATCGTAAAACCCACTTCATCCTAACTATGTCTCACCGTCCGAAGGCAAAGACAACGGTCAGCAGCGGGACGAGCTTCAGCTGGTGCTGGCTCAGGTACATCGCCATGACGACCAGCTGCAGGAAGTAGATCAGGAACAAGGAGGCGGAGTCAGAGACAAAGCGGCGGTGGACAGTGACGTCCTGAGGCTCCGCCTCCTTCAACTCATCATCAAACCGAGGACGAATCACAGCAGACCTGAGCCGACTGACGCCGAGCACCAACCAACCTGAGACAGACAGACAGACAGACAGGTTAGAGAGACAGACAGACAGACAGGTTAGAGAGACAGACAGACAGGTTAGACAGA
>NW_023266998.1:0-1417 GCF_013103735.1 Etheostoma cragini
TTGAGGGATTGAGACCAAGACTTAGAGGGGTTGAGACCAAGACTTTAAGGGATTGAGACCGAGACTTTGAGGGATTGAGACCGAGACTTTGAGGGGTTAAGACCGAGACTTTGAGAGGTTGAGAAACATTTTTACTTTCTTTATTTTGAAGCTGCACAATTTTTATATGTTCTTTTTTCTCAGGATCATGATGATCAATACAAGAGTAAAAGGTGGAACACATGGAGGATAAAAGTTCCAATATTAGTGAGACAGGAGGAAAGATAAAGCTCAGAGAGCTGCTGTACAGGGAATGAAAAATAATATCTGAGTATTAGTTTTGTGTGAGGCGGGAGGGAGAGGGCGGGGGGGTTATTTCACATGTAATGGAGTCAGCCTGTTTGTTGTTTTTTCCCGAGTCCCACTGATTTAGCGGCTGACATGCTGCACCCTCGGTAATGAGTTTTTCTGTCTGAGGTTGAGCGATACATGCCGCGGTTTAAATGAAAGTGAAACTGACTCGGTGTCGTAGTTCATCCCTCGTTCATTACACAAGACAACAGAGACAGACATATGCTGTAGTATCAACAACGTCTTCGGAGACGATGAGCAAGATGTCTCACTCTGCTTCAAGTATCGGCTTTGGTTTGGCTTTCGACCAGTGGTGGGGTCGAGACTGAGACCTTGAGGGGTATAGGCCGAGACTTTGAGGGGTCTAGACCAAGACTTTGAGGGGTCTAGACCAAGACTTTGAGGGATATAGGCGAGACTTTGAGAGGGTCTAGACCAAGACTTTGAGAGGGTCTAGACCAAGACTTTGAGGGGTATAAGCCAACACTTTGAGGAGTTGAGGCAGAGACTTTGAGGGGTCTAGACCAAGACTTTGAGGGGTATAGGCAAGACTTTGAGAGGGTTGAGATCTTCTTCTTTCCAGTTGAGAAGAAGCCTCTTCTTAAAATATGATATACATGAAATATTAATAAAAAATATAATATTCATATATTGAAGCATCACTGTTTTTATTATTTATTTCTTCTCAGGATCATGATGATCAATACAAGAGCAAAAGGTGAACACATTGAGGGCAAAAGTGACATCATTATTTCCGATATTATATTAGTGAGAAAACCTGATGTTTCCAGGTGAGAAGAAGCTTCTTCTTCTTCTTCTTCTTCTTCTTCTTCTCTCCGGAGGCTGCGGCTGCTGACAGCGAACCAATTACACGGCGCTCAGCAGACGCAGGAAGTGACATTAGCTGCCAGACGGAGCTGAACGGCGCTCAGACGAGTCGGGGGGGAATCCTCCGATAACACGGGGAGGGGTCCCGCTTCAACATGAGTTCATTACCGCAGAATGGGGCGCAGGTAGATAGATAGATAGATAGATAGATAGATAGATAGATAGATAGATAGATAGATAGATAGATAGATAGATAGAT
>NW_023266999.1:0-6690 GCF_013103735.1 Etheostoma cragini
CTCACTCTCATACACACACACACACTCTCACGCACACACACACTCATGCACCCACTCATTCTCACTCAATCTCATACACACACACACACTCTCAATCTCATACACACACACACACACACACACTCATTCTCACGCACACACGCTCACGCACCCTCTCATTCTAACGTACACACCCTAACTCTCATACACACACTCTCAAGCACACACACACACACACACACATACTTTTACAATCACACACAATCTTACACTCACACACCCACTCATTCTCACACACACACACACACACACACACACACACAGCTGACGTGTTCAGGTGATGCTTTAAAGGAACCGACTTCTCATCTCTCTAAAACACATTCGTTCGTTTCCTCTCCTCCGATGATTTCCTCGTCTCTCTAGTGCCCCCTGGGGGGGGGGGGAACTAAGATGCGAGGCAAGTGGAGGACTACAGGAGGCAATCTTGACATTAGATGCAGCGTGGGTCTAATGGCGCCACCTACTGTTTATCTCCATGAACAAATTCAGTAACAGTAGTGACAACGAAATGACAACGAAATGACAACAAAATGAAAGTGAAATGACAACAAAATGAAAGTGAAATGACAACAAAATGACAACGAAATGACAACAAAATGACAGCGAAATGTCAATGTAATGACAGTGAAATGTCAATGTAATGACGACGAAATGACGACGAAATGACAGCGAAATGACAGCGAAATGACAACGAAATGACGACAAAATGACAACGAAATGACATTGAAATTGCAGTGAAATGGCAACGAAATGACAGTGAAATGACAGCGAAATGGCAGCGAAATGGCAGCGAAATGACAGCGAAATGACAGTGAAATGACAGTGAAATGACATTGAAATGACAACGAAATGACAGTGAAATGACAACGAAATGACAACGAAATGACAGTGAAATGACAACGAACTGACAGTGAAATGACAACGAAATGAAAGCGAAATGACAGCGAAATGACAGCGAAATGACAGCGAAATGACAACGAAATGACAGTGAAATGACAGCGAAATGACAACGAAATGACAGCGAAATGACAACGAAATGACAGTGAAATGACAACGAAATGACAACGAAATGACAACGAAATGACAGTGAAATGACAACGAAATGACAGTGAAATGACATTGAAATGACATTGAAATGACAACGAAATGACAGTGAAATGACAACGAAATGACAACGAAATGACAACGAAATGACAACGAAATGACAACGAAATGACAGTGAAATGACAACGAAATGACAACGAAATGACAACGAAATGGCAGCGAAATTGCAGTGAAATGACAACGAAATGGCAGCGAAATTGCAGTGAAATGACAACGAAATGACAACGAAATGACAACGAAATGACAGCGAAATGACAGCGAAATGACAGCGAAATGTCAATGTAATGACAGTGAAATGTCAATGTAATGACGACGAAATGACGACGAAATGACAGCGAAATGACAGCGAAATTGCAGTGAAATGGCAACGAAATGACAGTGAAATGACAGTGAAATGACAGTGAAATGGCAGCGAAATGACAGCAAAATGACAGCGAAATGACAGCGAAATGACAGCGAAATGACAACGAAATGACAGCGAAATGACAGCGAAATGACAGCGAAATGACAGCGAAATGACAGTGAAATGACAACGAAATGACAACGAAATGACAACGAAATGACAACGAAATGACAGCGAAATGACAGCGAAATGACAGCGAAATGACAGCGAAATGACAGCGAAATGACAGCGAAATGACAATGAAATGACAGTGAAATGACAACGAACTGACAGTGAAATGACAGTGAAATGACAGCGAAATGACATTGAAATGACATTGAAATGACAGTGAAATGACAACGAAGTGAAAGTGAAATGACAACGAAATGACAACGAAATGACAGTGAAATGACAACGAAATGGCAGCGAAATGACAACGAAATGACAACGAAATGACAGTGAAATGACAACGAAATGGCAGCGAAATGACAACGAAATGACAGTGAAATGACAACGAAATGACAGTGAAATGACAACGAAATGGCAGCGAAATGACAACGAAATGACAACGAAATGACAGCGAAATGACAACGAAATGACAACGAAATGACAACGAAATGACAACGAAATGACAACGAAATGACAACGAAATGACAGTGAAATGACAGTGAAATGACAGCGAAATGACAGTGTTATGAAAGTGAAATGTCAATGTAATGTCAATGTAATGTCAGTGAAATGACAACGAAATGACAACGAAATGAAAGTGAAATGACAGTGAAATGACAACGAACTGACAATGAAATGACAACGAAATGAAAGTGAAATGACAACGAAATGACAGTGAAATGACAACAAAATGACAGCGAAATGTCAATGTAATGTCAGTGAAATGTCGTTGAAATGACGATGAAATACCGTCTGCTGTTCCCTCTGCAGGCGTCGCTGTCGAGCCGTCTGGAGAAGCTGTTTCAGGGCAGCTTCCCTCCGACCGCCGCGCCCTCGGTGGAGGACCACGTGGCGTCTCTGAGGATCCTGCTGGGACCCGCGGAGGAAAAACCACAGCCAGGATCCGAAGAGGAGGCCGAGTCCTCGCCATGCAACAGGTGAGATCCTCAATGGGCCGATTAGCCGGGTCGGTGCGTCGGCGCTAGGGCTGCACGATATTGGAAAAATCGTACATAGCGGTATTTTTTCCCCCTGCGATATATATGTAGCGATACAAAAGGAAAAAGTAATTTTTAAAAGATGCTAAAAGTAGCAGCTTTCTGCCTGTTTCTTTAATCTAGCTATATTAACTTTAGCCTGGCTGGTAGCAGCTTTCTGCATGTTTCTTTAATCTAGCTATATTAACTTTAGCCTGGCTGGTAGCAGCTTTCTGCCTGTTTCTTTATGCTAACTATATTAGCTTTAGCCTGGCTGTTAGCAGCTTTCTGCCTGTTTCTTTAATCTAACCATATTAACTTTAGCCTGGCTGGTAGCAGCTTTCTGCCTGTTTCTTTAGGGTAACTATATTGGCTTTAGCCTGGCTGGTAGCAGCTTTCTGCCTGTTTCTTCATGCTAACTATATTAGCTTTAGCCTGGCTGGTAGCAGCTTTCTGCATGTTTCTTTATGCTAACTATATTAGCTTTAGCCTGGCTGGTAGCAGCTTTCTGCCTGTTTCTTTAGGGTAACTATATTAGCTTTAGCCTGGCTGGTAGCAGCTTTCTGCCTGTTTTTTAGTATCGTTCTTGTATCGTAAGTCAGCGCCCTTAAAACCTCCTCGCGTTCACACGAGAGTCTTGGTGGACGACGGGTATTTGTGAGTCTAAGCCTGTCTCTCTCTCTGTTTGTCCCTGCTGCGTCTCTCAGGTCGGGACGTGGCGGCGTGTGGACGCAGCTTCGGGACATCCACGAGGCGCTAGGCCTCAGGTACCAGTGGGGGGGCTCCTACTGCAACAAAGCACTACTCTGCTGCCTGGGCATCGACACCCGGAACATCGTAAGTCCCCCTGGTCTCACGCCGCCATTTTGAATTTGGACACCACCCTGAGCTACACATTAGGGAAATAACGATAAAAGGAAAATATCTAATTGGGATTATTTGGACTGATATGATTCACGATATTGGAGGGAATTATCGTTTTCATATCATTATTCTCATTTACGTTTTTCTTATGTTTTCGTCCCTTTTTACAACACTTTCGGCGCTTTTTTCCCAACGTTTGTCACTTTTTTTGACGTTTTCAACACTACGGGTACACTAACTTACTAACGTCAGTTTTACAGTTATTTTTGGAATTTGTGTTCAATAAACCTCATTAATAGGAAAATATACCTAATGTTTGAGTTAGAAAAGCAGAAATTAGGAATTATTGAGACTAAAATTAAAGGAATGGATGTTGATGATAATCACAGACTGGAATATGTCAACTTTTACTCAATACTATTTCAAAAACACTTCCATTTGTTTTACAATGCTATAAAATTGAATAAGACGCCCCAAAAATTAATGAAAGTAGAGATTTGTACTTGGCAAAGAGCGTTGGGTGGAATCATTCATGTTATTTTGGGGAATTAAAAAGAACATTGATATAGGACAACGGGTCAATTTAATTCAAGGACCACATGAGGGTTAACAAATATGCGCCCCCCTGCGATTTGGATATTGCACAGCCCTGCTACACGTTGTTTTTGCTCCGCTACCCCCAAAAGTGTGTGATGTATTTTGAGTTTCTGTTGTATTTTGTGTTTTGCTTTATTGTGTGCAGCTGTTCACAGGACAGAAGAAGCAGCCGGTCATCGTGCCCATGTACGCCGCCAGCCTGGTGAGTCGCCAGTCCGCTTCACCTCAACAAGACCTTCACATGGTCATATGTTTACTGTTGAATCATGTGTCCCCCATAGACGGTATAACATGCTCTGTCCATTAATAATAACAGTCTACAGTTATCCACCAACACTGAAACTTCTTTAATGGATTGTTAGTTTGACTGTAAATAGTCACATAGTCCTCAAATGATTAAGGACCAGATGATGGTAGTGGAGACGCATTTGAGGGCAGGACGGGTCTGGGGACCCATCGCCACATTCACACGAGACATGAAACAAGCTGTGAGATTTCTGTCTTACAGTGGGCTCGAAAGTTTGGGCACCCCAGGTAAAAATGTGTATTAATGTGCATAAAGAAGCCAAGAAAAGATGGAAAAAATCTCCAAAAGGCATCAAATGACAGATTAGACATTCTGACATATGTCACAAAAAGTTAGATTTTATTTCCATCATTTACACTTTCACTTTGTCTAGAAAACTGAAACTGAAAATAGTTAATAGATGTTTACAAAGCAGGAGAAGGCTATAAGAAGATAGCAAAGCGTTTTTTAGATGCCATGCCATCAAGTTTTCCCCGCTAACTTGATGCCATCTGTGAAAAAGGTGAAGTTAAAGAGAGGATGGCTTCTACAAATGGAGAATGATCCTAAACACACATCAAGAGGCGTAAACTGAAGGTTTTGCCATGGCCTTCACAATCTCCTGACCTCAACATAATTGAAAATCTATGGATAGACCTTAAAAAAAGCAGTGCCTGCCCAAAAAGACTTTTGGAAGGAAGAATGTGCCAAGACACCTCAAACAAGAATTAAAGACTCTGGGATATTTGGCAGGGGGGGGGCAAGGTGCCTAAACTTTAGCAGACGCCATTTTTTTGTGTTCTGTTATTTTGAAAGTGTAAATGATAGAAATAAAATCTAACTTTTTCTGACATATTATACAAATGTCTAATCCGTCATTTGATGCCTTTTGGAGATTTATCCATCTTTTCTTGGCTTCTTTATGCACATTAATACACATTTTTACCTGGGGTGGGATCTGAGAGAGATTCTTAATGCAGTGTTTCTGACTGCAGAGCTGAAATATGTATATAATCAACAGTGTGTGTGTGTGTGTGTGTTTCTGTGTGCAGGGGATGCTGGAACCGACCAAAGAGCCCGTGAAGCCCGTCTCTGCAGCAGAGATGATCGCTTCGATAGCACAGGCGCCTCCGGTGGCTCCAGAGAAAAGCTCCGGTCCCTCAGACTCAGTCCAGGTGGGACGCCCCCCTCCGAGCGTCTACAGCAAGCCCAAACACTAAACACATTCATTATATCTTTGTAAGATAAATGTGTGTATGCAAGGTGCGGTTTTCCAGGGTGACGCATGGGTTTCCCCCCTTTCAAGTCAAGACAAGTTTATTTCATCCATAAAAAATGGAAATTACAGTTCTCATACGTATCGTAATACCAATAAAAACTAGAGCTAAATACTAAAAACCCTACACTACAGTACAATACACTACTGGTCAACACATCCCTGCCTCTGCTGGATTATATGCATCCCCCGGGATCAAGGTGTACCCCCCCCCCCCCCCCAACTAATCAATGCTACCTCACCAATAGACCATTTATGAGAGTGTGTGTGTGACCATTTATTAGCGCTGTAATATGAACACATAGCATCATGTAACGAAAAAATCTGAGCAGCTAGAGAGCTCTAAGACGCCGGCTACCTGCGGTTTAGCCGCCGAAAGGTGACTGTGAGCCGGCTACAGGCGGCGCCAGGTGACGGTGCTTTCAGGGGCCGTGGGTGATTGTGGAGTTTAGACAAAAAAAGTGAGCGTCATGCGGCGATGACGGTTGACTTTAGGCACTGTAGTGGCGAATTGTCTTCAGATTGAACAAAAAACAAACGTTCAATGTTCAACGGCCACCGAGGCACCGAATGAGTGAATGTTACGCAGAGACTTTCATTGTCCAGGGAGAGATGCATTCTGGGAGGTTTATTAATCCTAGAGCGATCAATGCTACTTCACCAATAGACCGTTTTTATTAGGGCTGCACGATTATGACCAAAATGATAATCACGAATATTTTGATCAATTTTGTGATCACGATTATTATCACGATTTGTTGACTTTAACTAAAGCATATTTTATAACACATCTATATCACTTATAACTGCTTTCACGTCCATATTATGCTACATTCTTCTCATGTTGTATAGACGCACATCTGCAACACACAGCTGTGTCTGTATAAACTGTCTGTGTCATCTCGCTCCTCCAGCAGGAGGCGCTCCCACCCGTCCAGTTTGACTGGAGCAGCAGTGGCCTTACCAACCCTCTGGATGGTAGGTGACCCCCCCCCCT
>NW_023267000.1:0-3364 GCF_013103735.1 Etheostoma cragini
TGAGATAACACGCGACGGTACATTTGCAATTCGGTAACCTGTGATTTACCAAATTGTGTCATTAGTTTACTACCGTTCATAAAGTATTTCTCTCTTTGTCGGCAGGATTCGAACCTGCGCGGGGAGACACCAATGGATTTCTAGTCCATTGCCTTAACCACTCTGCCACGACAAACTGAAACACAAATCTGTTTGCACAAATGTTCCTAAACTTTCAATTGGTTAGTAGTAGTTACCAGACAAGGGCAAAGTGCAAATTGTAGTGCGCTGCCTGTGTCTGTGGATCCTTGTGGAGGTAGCTTGATTGATTGATATGCTCCCTTATTTGTACCATAACAGAGATCTAATATTATCAAATCGAGTTGGTCAAGGAACCTTTGCAAGGAAAAAGCCAAGACTTTATTAAAAACTAAGAATTCTTTATTAAAAATTGTTATCACACATTTTTCTCTGTACCATAACAGTGCAAGCATTTAGCCAAGGTTCAATTTCCAGCCACCGCCATGTTTTGAACCCAGGTTTCTTCACTTGTTCAATGATCTGAGAAAAAGTAAAAAAGGCTGGCAATGTTCCTGGGATGTAGCTCAGTGGTAGAGCGCATGCTTTGCATGTATGAGGGCAGGAGTTCAATTCCCGGCATCTCCAACAAGTGTTATTGACCAGTTTATAAAAGAGCTGCAGAAGCTCTTCAACAGAAAGAATATTAAAAGGCAATCTCCTTGTGTTCATGGTAATTAATGCAAAATCAGTCTCAATTACCAGATGTGTTGCAAGATTTGCAGTGAACAGTGCATTGCCCAGTGGTGGTGGTGTAGTGGTGAGCAAAGCTGCCTTCCAAACAGTTGACCTGGGTTTGATTCATTATGTGGTTACTTGCTTTATTTGTCAAGAAGTAACCAGAAAGGTTACTCGCCCAACCAGATTTGATAAAATATTAGATCTCTGTTATGGTACAAATAAGGGAGCATATCAATCAACCAAGCTGCCTCCTCCAGGAACCACAGACACAGGCAGTGTACTGCGATTTGCAATTTGTCCGTGTCTGGTAACTACTACTAACCAATTGAAAAATTGATCAACAGAGCAGAAAGCAGCAGAAAGGCAACAGATGTTTTACTTTTCGACTATGATTTATATCATAGCAGTGCAATTATTTTGCCCAGGTTTGATTTCAAGTCACCGCAGATGCATGTATTTCATTTATATTTATATTTTGAGCTTTGGGACTGATTTTGTTGCTGTAACAAAGAAATTTCCAATTTTTCTTGGGATCAATAAACATCTATCTATCTATCTATCTACAGATCTCCGCTCTACCAACTGAGATATCAAAGGGAGCTAGAACATACACACACACTTCCCATTCTTGTGAATATGATAACACCGGACCCCCTGGAGGGACTTTCAGTGATAGAGCGGACTTTCAGTCTCAATGCCCAAATGTATTAGAAGATTTGAAGTTAACATTGTATTTTCCAGCGATGGTGGTATAGTGGTGAGCATAGCTGCCTTCCAAGCAGTTGACCTGGGTTCGATTCCCAGCCATCGCAATAGCTTTCTTTGAGTGATGTTAATTGCTTTATTTGCAGAAAGTTTACTTGCCCAAACTGGTTTGATAAAAATTAGATCTCTTTGGGCAGAACGATTATGGCCAAAATGATAATCACAATTACTTTGATCAATATGGAGCTCAAGATTATGTTAATTTTCTACTCCAAATTGCTGGAAAGGAAGGTTTAACCAATTGTTGAACCTCAGGTTAACAAGTAACAATCTCAGCAAGTTGACTCATGGATGATTGTAGTTACTTCACCCATTGATGCAGCTGTAAGACATCACATTGGTTGGCTTTCAGCTATGTAATATATGCAAATGGCAGTGGTGGGATTTGAACGCACACCTCCAGAGAGACTGGAGCTTTTATCCAGCGCCTTAGGCCACACTACCTGCAAGGAAATTTCATCATTGATGGTCGCAAAGGTAAGCCACTGATTTGCAAAGTGTATAGCTGTCAATCTACTCCCTAAAAACAATAACAGGTCCGGCTCTCCTTTCCCTCTTTTCTCCTTTGGCTTCTTCATCACTCTTTTTTGCACTCGTTCCCTCTTGGACCTCCACAGTAAATAAAAGACGGCTCGTTCCAGGTCTAAAATCACTTAAAAAAGAGCTGATGAGTAAATCAAAGATAAAATCACTGCTTTTTTTAAAACACCAATGTGAATAGTCAACGTGTGAGCAATCAGGAAGCTCACATAAAAGATAGCTGTTGGAACCTGGGTCCTTCCCAAACCTTCCCTCCAAATGTGAATCACAGATTTTCCAGCCCCCAGGCAGGTTAAGCAGAGCAGAGTGGCGCAGCGGAAGCCTGCTGGGACCATAACCCGTGTTAATTGTTATGAAATGTTTCAGCTTTAAGTTGATGATTAACAAAGCATCTGCTGCAGCTAGTGTCTGAAGTTGAATGTCTGCACCTGCTGAAGGCTGTTACAAAATCACAGTGGTCACACCTCCTTAAACACCCATAAAATCTGAAGGCAACACCCTTACTGGCAGGTGAAGTTGTGCTGTCTGATAACCTGAGCTATAAAAGAGAGCATACTGCTAAAATTGTGTCACAGGAGGCCTTAGCCAACCAGTCAGATTACCACAGGAGGCAATATCTTTTGTAGCTCTTTTAAAGACTCAACCATAATACCTGCTGGAGATGCCAGGTCCTCATTCATGTAAAGCATGCGCTCTACCACTGAGCTGCATCCCCTGAAGATTTTCTGATTTTTTAAAACTTTTTTTAGAGTTAGACTTAGACTTATCTTTATTAATCCTTTTGGGATGACTCCTACAATAAATATTATGGAATAAATGAAGAATTCTGGGTAAAACATGTAATGTTAATGTTGTATATGGCTTCAAAACCGGTAAATGCAACTGCGGTGGCTGGAAATCAAACCTGGGCAAAATGTCGAAATATTTGAAAACTAGCACGCCTGGTGCCTTTCTGCTGGACAACACAACGTTCACTGCAAATCTTGTAACACATTGGATAAGAAAGGTTGCTTCCAGTACCTGAGGTAACACAATATTGTTCATGAAGGCACAACTGTGATGTGTCATGGGTTTGCTACCACTCTTAAAGAATGCTTTTTGTTATCAGCAGGGTTCAAACCTGCTCAGTGAGACCCCAATGGATCTCAAGTCCATTTCCTTAACGACTTGTTCAAAACAATCTGGATAGCTGTGCCATATCTGTTTGCACAAATGTTCATACACTTTTCAGTTGGTTAGTAGTAGTGCTGCCTGTGTCTGTGGATCATCGTGGAGGCAGCTTGATTGATTGATATGCTGCCTTCTTTGTACCATAACAGAG
>NW_023267001.1:0-1399 GCF_013103735.1 Etheostoma cragini
CATGTTGCCCTCATGTTGTCCTCATGTTGTCCCCATGTTGTCCCCATGTTGTCCTCATGTTGTCCCCATGTTGTCCTCCGAGCAACGTGGAGACAACATGAGGACATTTAACTCATAAGTGATGTTTTCCCTGACGCAGATGCGCGGCTGGTTCAGGCGACCAGCAGGCAGCTGGAGGCTCTGTTCCAGTACTCTGTCACCGGAGACCCGGCGTACCTGCTGGCTGCACAGCGCCCCCTGATGGCCGCGCAGGACGAGGACGGAGACACGTCAGTAAAAACACAGACACACACGACCGTAAAAGGCTTCACAATAACCTTCAATATCTGGAAGTGTTTGGACAAGTTATTCTTGCTTTTAGAAGAAGTCTTTGTTGACTAAAACTTCCAGGATTTTGTCGACTAATCAATTTGTTGATGTAATCGACAGAGTCTTTGAGAGGTGGTTGAGACTAAAAGCTCAATATAAATGGAGTTAGTTAACATCTGGAAAAGGTAGTTTCTACACAATTAATCCTGCAAAAGCACCACTTTAAATCTGGTGTTAAGCAGAAATGTGCTCATAAGTTTCTTGTAAATGAGTAATTAAGCATGAATAGGCATAAATAAATGACTTATCAACTAAAGTTCAACAGTTTTGACTTACATCAGCTGTTTAGGTTGATTTACTAACGTTAATTAGCAGTAATTAGCCTGTGCCTATGTTAATGTTAACTAGCATGTTAGTTAGACTGGAATATGTCAACTTTTACTCAACACTATTTCAAAAACACTTCCATTTGTTTTACAATGCTATAAAACAGAATAAGACGCCCCAAAATTAATGAAAGTAGAGATTTGTACTTGGCAAAGAGCGTTGGGTGGAATCAATCATGTTATTTTGGGGAATTAAAAACAACATTGATAAGGAAAACTGCTCAATTTGACCTGAGAGTTAAAGATAAAATATGCAGTCTGTAGATCTTTCCTTTCTCATGTCCTGGTCTCTCTTTCCTCCGGTCAGTGGGCTCCATCTGGCGGTCCTCCACAGCCAGCAGGAGGCGCTGAAGAGTCTGACTCAGGTGGTGTCTGCCCTGCCTGGGGAGGAGGTGCTCAACATGAGGAACCACCTCTACCAGGTACTCAACCACCTTGTGTTCAGCTGCGTGTCTGGGCTGGAAATCCACTTCTTTATGAGCATGAGCCTTAAAGGCCTAAAGTACCCCGATCCCCACCCAGCTGAAGATTAAAAAAACAATAAAACATCACGTAAAATACAAAATACATAACTAAGAATAAGTTAAAAACGCCAGCAGAGAGGAAAAATGAAATAGTGACGGTCTACATGGAAATCTGTGTGTGTGTGTGTGTGTGTGTGTGTGTGTGTGTGTGTGTGTGTGTGTGTGTGTGTGTGTGTGTGT
>NW_023267002.1:0-2680 GCF_013103735.1 Etheostoma cragini
TGGAGATATGCTGCTCGATACACGCTAAAAGTAGTGATTATTTACATGGAGTCTGGTGGAGATATGCTGCTCTATACAAGTTAAAAGTAGTGATTATTTACATGAAGTCTGGTGGAAATATGCTGCTCTACACACGCTAAAAGTAGTGATTATTTACATGGAGTCTGGTGGAGATATACTGCTCTATACACGCTAAAAGTAGGGATTATTTACATGGAGTCTGGTGGAGATATGCTGCTCTATACACGGTAAAAGTAGTGCTTATTTACTTGGCGTCTGGTGGAGATATGCTGTTCTATACCGCTAAAAGTAGTGATTATTTACATGGAGTCTGGTGGAGATATGCTGCTCTATACACGCTCAAAGTAGTGATTATTTACATGGAGTCTGGTGGAGATATGCTGCTCTATACTCACTAAAAGTAGTGATTATTTACTTGGCGTCTGGTGGAGATATGCTGCTCTATACACACTAAAAGTAGTGATTATTTACATGGAGTCTGGTGGAGATATGCTGCTCTATACACACTAAAAGTAGTGATTATTTACATGGAGTCTGGTGGGTTTGGTGATGGTGATTTCTGTTTCATGTCAAACTAAAAGGATCTTCCTCTTTAACTAAAAGGTCTATCTCTGTATGGATCCATCCCATAATGCCCTCTCTCTCTCCCCCAACCTGCCTCTCCCCTCGGAGCATGCGCAGTGTGTCCGTGCTCATTATTTCCGTGTTGTGGAGCTGTCAGCGGACTGGCGGATCACCAGAGACGGTAAGTTGTGTGTGAAGGCTCGGTAACGGCCCCGAACCCGGCCCGGTTCTCTCCGCCGGGGCTCCGGTTCTCCTGAGCGGGTCCCAGCTGCTGCTGCAGCCGCTGAGAGGAACCCGGGGCCCGGAGGAGAGGCCTCGAGCTTTTGCTGTTTGTTTCCTTATTCAGCCATCAGCTGCACACTTCCGCTCACACCTTCACAATAAAAGCCCAGTTACGCAGACTTTCTTCTGCTCATTAACGAACGTGCTGCACGCTTCGTTATTAACCTTTAAGGTACTAGTACTTCACTTGAGTACTTCTAGGTTCTAATACTCTACTTTTACACTTTACACCAACTATTTCTTCGTCTTTACTGTCTCAGAATTTTATGATTTCTTTTAGATTTTTTCTGTATTTTCTTTTTAATTTTTACTTAATTTTTGTCCCTTTTTTGACGTTTTTGTCACGTATTTGACATTTTGTTTTTTGTTCCTCCGTTTCAGGCATTTTTCAGATGTTTCTATCACTGTTATCTTTATTTTCTTGATTCATGTGGACTGTTTCCCCCCCTAGTGTGTTACATATAACATGTAACGTGTTACATGTTATATGTAACACTTTACATGTAACCCATTAAACCCGTTTTAACGCATTAAACCCGTTTTGACACATTAAAGCCGTTTTAACACATTATAACATGTTATAAAACATTTATAACCTGTTATAACACATTATAACCCGTTATAACACAGCGCCAGGAACATCCACGAGCAGCTCGGACTGACGCTGAGGGACCTTTATTTTGAAGGGCCGTGTGTGTTTGCTGTTGTGATGGAGTCGTGATGATGTGTGTGTGTGTGTGTGTGTGTGTGTGTGTGTGTGTATCTGTGTGTGTGTCTGTGTGTGTGTCTGTGTGTGTGTTAGTGTGTGTGTGTGTGTGTGTGTGTGTGTGTGTGTGTGTGATTAATCTCTCGATGTTTGTTAAATGTGATCATTTCTTTACTTCCTGTCTCATCAGAAAAGAACCAACGAAGAAGACAAAGAGAAGATGAAGAACAAAGTCAGCAGCACTCCAGGTACCACAGGGGGCGGGGCTTCTGTTTAGATAACACGGGGGCGGGGCTTCTGTTCAGGTACCACAGGGGGCGGGGCTTCTGTTTAGATAACACGGGGGCGGGGTTTCTGTCAGTACACGATCCGTTCTGGGCATGTGCAATATATTCACGCACGCGCAGATGATAATCATGATGTACGATGATTTACAGCTCTGCACGATCCGTTCCACCGTAGCGGTCGGCTTTTAGCCTCCACCGGAAGGCTAACGTTAGTTTAGCTAACAGTTAATTCGGCTAACCGCTAGCTTAGTTCTACTTTACTTTGCTCATTTAAAACAACATTTAACAGCTCTTTCGGCTAACAGGCTGACAGCTTGATTCAGTCTACAATACCGTTACTCAAAGTAAACGGCGGGAAAAGCAGCTACAGCTAAATTAAGACTTTAAAGTAATAATAAAGACAAGTATTAAGTGATTGTGTTTTATATGAGCACAAGTAAAGTAGAATTGACGTAACAGCTGTTATATATTCAAACATTTATTTTAAGTGTTGAGGGTCTTGTACATGCTGTCTCAGCTAGCGGTTAGCCGAATTAGCTGTTAGCTTAAGTAGTTTTCCGGTGGAGGCGAACAGACTTTCTTTAACTGTCTATGGGAACAGATGGTGCAGGGTCGTAAATCCGAGTTCATCGTGAAATCCTCGGGGCATGCGAGAACATCTTGCACATGCGCAGGACGGACCGTGTACCGACAGTTTCTGTTTAGATTACACGGGGGGCGGGGCTTCTGTTTAAATAACACGGGGGGGCGGGGCTTATGTTTCAATAACACCGGGGGCGGGGCTTCTGTTTAGATAACACGGGGGGCGGGGCTTCTGTTT
>NW_023267003.1:0-1019 GCF_013103735.1 Etheostoma cragini
CCAAAACCACAACAACCACCAAAACCACAACAACCACAACAACAACCAAAACCACAACAACCACAACAATAACCAAAACCACAACAACCACCAAAACCACCAAAACCACAACAACAACCAAAACCACAACAACCAAAACAACAACCAAAACCACAACAACCACCAAAACCACCAAAACCACAACAACCACAACAACCACAACAACAAACAAAACCACAACAACCACCAAAACCACAACAACCACAACAACAACCAAAACCACCAAAACCACAACAACCACCAAAACCACAACAACCACAACAACAACCAAAACCACAACAAACACAACAACAACCAAAACCACAACAACCACCAAAACCACCAAAACCACAACAACCACCAAAACCACAACAACAACCAAAACCACAACAACCACAACAACAACCAAAACCACAACAACCACCAAAACCACCAAAACCATAACAACCACAACAACCACAACAACAACCAAAACCACAACAACCACAACAACCACCAAAACCACAACAACCACAACAACCACCAAAACCACCAAAACCACAACAACAACCAAACCACAACAACCACAACAACATCAAACACAACAACCACATATGTGTGTCTCACTGTGTCTGTGTGCGTGTTTCTTTCGTGTGTGTGTGTGTGTGTGTGTGTCTGTCTGTGTCTGTGTGTGTGTTTCTGTGTGTGTGTGTGTGTGTGTGTATTTGTGTGTGTAAAGTAAATCTAATGCATACCACGTCGCTGTGGTAACCCTCTAAAACATAAATGATGTTCCCGCGTGAGGATTTGAATAATTCAGACGACAAGAAGCCGAGGCGCCGCCAGCAGCAGTGCATTATGGGAAGCTTAATTTAATCTAGTTCTCCGCTGTGGTTTATCATCAGTTATTTATCAGGTGTGTGTGTGTGTGTGTCCCTGTGTGCATGTGGGTGTGTGTCCCTCTGTGCATGTGTGTGTGTTTCTGTGTGTGTGTTTGTGTGTGTGTGTGTGTGTGTGCCTGT
>NW_023267004.1:0-1346 GCF_013103735.1 Etheostoma cragini
AGTATAGCATGTCGAAAAAAGTCATAGTATAGTATGTCGAAAAAATTCATAGTGTAGCATGTCGAAAAAATTCATAGTGTAGTATGTCGAAAAAAGTCATAGTATAGCATATCCAAAAAAGTCATAGTATAATATTTCGAAAAAAGTCATAGTATAACATGTCGAAAAAAGTCATAGTATCATGTCGAAAAAAGTCATAGTATAATATTTCGAAAAAAGTCATAGTATAACATGATGAAAAAAGTCATAGTATATGTCAAAAAAGACATAGTATAATATTTCGAAAAAGTCAAAGTTTAACATGTTGAAAAAAGTCATAGTATAGCATGTCGAAAAAACGTCATAGTATAATATGTTAAAAATACGTTATAGTATATGTTGAAAAAAATTATAGTATTGTATGTCGAAAAAGTGTCTTGTTATAGTAAGTTGAAAAAAAAGAAAAAAATCATACTTTAATATGTCGAAAAAGTCATAGTATAGCATGTCAAAAAAAGCCATAGTATAGTATGTTGAAAAAAGTCAGAGTATAACATGTTGAAAAAAGTCATGGTACAGTGTGTCAAAAAAACTTCAACGTATAGTGTGTCGAATAAAGTCATCGTATAGTATGTCAAAAAAATACAAAAAAGTCATAGTATAGTATGTCGAAAAAATACAAAAAAGTCATAGTATAGCATGTCGGAAAAGTCATTGTATAGCATGTCGAAAAAAGTCATAGTATAACATGTCGAAAAAAGATATATTATAGCATGTTGAAAAAAGTTGTAGTATAGTATGTCAAAAAAGTCATAGTATAGCATGTCGAATAAGTCATAGTATTATATGTCGAAAAAGTCATAGTATAACATGTCAAAAAAGGAATAGCGTAACATGTTGAAAAAAGTCATAGTGTAATATGTCGAATAAGTCATAGTATTATATGTCAAAAAAGTCATAGTATAGCATGTCGAATAAGTCATAGTATTATATGTCAAAAAAGTCATAGTATAACATGTTGAAAAAAGTCATAGTATAGCATGTCGAATAAGTCATAGTATTATATGTCAAAAAAGTCATAGTATAGCATGTCCAATAAGTCATAGTATTATATGTCAAAAAAGTCATAGTATAGCGTGTCGAAAAAGTCATAGTATAATATGTCGAAAAAGTCATAGTATAACATGTTAAAAAAAGTCATAGTATAACATGTTGAAAAAAGTCATAGTATAACATGTCGAAAAAGTCATAGTATAATATGTCGAAAAAGTCATAGTATAATATTTCGAAAAAAAGTCATAGTATAACATGTTGAAAAAAGTCATAGTATAACATGTCGAAAAAGTCATAGTATAACATGTCGAAAA
>NW_023267005.1:0-2357 GCF_013103735.1 Etheostoma cragini
CATTATAAGTGGGGGGTCTGTCTGTGGGCCCCCCCCATACAGTGTCTGAACTTGTTGAAAAACGTATATTTACTGGTGAGAAATAGGACTGAATCACAATATCTGACTTCACTCTGTATATATGATACAGTCAGCAGACTGATCTGCACACACACACGCACGCACGCACGCACACACACACACACACACACACACACACACACAGACACACACACACACACAGACACCTCTCTGAGACTTAAGGTCACTGGATGGTAAAATGTTGTAATGGTTGTCCTTAAAAAAGAAGAAATAAATAAATAAAGGGAACATGAATCTCTCAGATATGTACTGATGGTTTTAAGCCTCGACACAAAGGTCGGGGGTTCGAATCCCACCTGGGACCATTTCCTGCATGTCCCCCCCCCCCCCCTAACTGTCCTGTCCCAAATTAAAGGCAGAAAAGACCAAAAAATGATCTCTAGCAACAATAAAGAATCGGATCAAAACTTCCAACTCGACAACTGTGATTCAGCCGACTGGGAGGTTAATAATCATCAGTTTCTATCAACGTTTAACTCTACGTAACACTAACTTATTAACTTTAGTTTTAGTTATTTTCGGAATTTATGGTCATTAAACCTCATTTATAGGAAATTATCCCTAATGTTTGGGTTAGAAAAGCAGAAATTAGGAATTATTGAGACTAAAATTAAAGGAATGGATGTTGATGATAATCACAGGCTGGAATATGTCAACTTTTACTCAATACTATTTATATTTAATACCAATACTACTTTATATATACATACATATAATACTACTACTATTTATATTTAATACCAATACTACTTTATATATACATACATATAATACTACTACTACATATATTAATACCAATACTACTTTATATATAAATACATATAATACTACTACTACATATATTAATACCAATACTACTTTATATATACATACATATAATACTACTACTACATATATTAATACCAATACTACTTTATATATACATACATACTATAATACTGTTTATATTTAATACCAATACTACTTTATATATACATACATATAATACTACTACTACATATATTAATACCAATACTACTTTATATATACATACATATAATACTACTACTACTACATATAATAATAATACTATTTAAAAACACTTCCATTTGTTTTACAATGCTATAAAATTGAATAAGACCCAAAATTAATGAAAGTAGAGATTTGTACTTGGCAAAGAGCGTTGGAATAAATCATGTTATTTTGGGGAATTATAAAGGACATTGATATAGGACAACATGAGGACAACATGGGGACGACATGGGGGCAACATGAGGGCAACATGAGGACAACATGGGGACAACATGAAGACAACATGGGGACAACATGGGGACAACAGGAGGAGAACAGGAGGACAACAGGAGGTCAACATGAGGGCAACATGAGGACAACATGAGGTCAACATGAGGACAACATGAGGGCAACATGAGGACAACATGGGGACAACATGAGGACAACATTCAATTCAATTCAATTCAATTTTATTTATAGTATCAATTCATAACAAGAGTTATCTCAAGACACTATACAGATAGACCACACTCCAGAATTTACAAGAACCCAACAGTTCTAGTAGTCTCCTCCAGAGCAAGCAACAGTGCCACAGTGGAGAGGAAAAACTTCCTTTTAGGCAGAAACCTCGGTCAGACCCAGACCCAGACCCAGACCCAGGCTCTTAGTAGGCGGTGTCTGACGGGCCGGTTGGGGTTAGAATTTTGTAGTAGTTCAAGGCACAGCAGGACGTAGCATGACACTGCAGTGTAGCAGTAGAACATGGCGTCACAGAACATGGAGCGGGACCAAGGCGACAGCTGCTACCCTGATTTTGGAGCCTCTCTGATCCAAGGGAACATGCTGGGGAAAAAAGAACATAAGGACTCCCCAGAGCTAGGTTAGTAACTAGGTTAGTAACTAGGTTAGTAACTAGGTTAGTAACTAGGTTAGTAACTAGGTTAGTAACTAGGTTAGTAACAAGCATTTCTGGGACATGGATGCACATAAATGAAAAGATGGAAAGATAGATGAGAGAGGAGCTCAGAGTATCAAAATAAGTCTCCAGTTGTCTAAAACTATTACAGCAAAACCAAGAGAGACAAGGTAAAGAGAGCTCCAGCCCAGTCGGGCTAGAACTCTCCCCAACCGGATCGGGCTGTATGCCAAGTCTCCCTTTAGTTTATTATATTCTTGATTATATGATAGATAAATCTGAAAACTATGCAAGAAGCAGGTGGGCCGGGTTAGGCGGACGCTGCGACTCCTCACTCCCTAACAATATTCGATTCTATGCCCTAACTATA
>NW_023267006.1:0-3325 GCF_013103735.1 Etheostoma cragini
TAATAATATATATAATAGTGTATAATAATATATAATAATGTATAATAATATATATTATAGCGTATAATAATATATATTATAGTGTATAATAATATATATTGTAGTGTATAATAATATGTAGTAATGTAGAGAACGGGAGTGATGTGTGCACGTCTAGGTGTGTTTGTTAAAAAGCGAGCGGCAGCATTTTGAACAAGTTGAAGATCTAATTCAGACCAACATAGAGACACACACACACACACACACACACACACACACAGACCAACATAGAGGGCGTTACAGTAGTCCAACCTTGAACTGATAAAAGCATGATTGGCCTTTACTACGTCGTGCCTGCTCAGAAAGGCTTAACGTTAGCCAGCAGGCGAAGCTGGAAAAAGCTCATTTTAACAACGTTACTGATCCGCTTATCAAATTTCATGCTGTAATGTAATGTAATGTAAATATGAACAGCAATAAAATGTGATCACCTGCTCCATAGTTTCTCGGTGTACTGGCAAGACCAAAATAAATGCACCAGTGTTTCATTTAGCTCTCCACAAAGAGTACAGCTGATATTAATGTCTTTTCTCATTTTCTGCAGATAATGGTTAGTTGGGTAGAATCTGTGACGCATTTGAAAGGATATCTCTTTAACTTTGTTGGTTAAGAAAAACTTGTGTGGCAGTAGCCAGACCTTGTCCCAACAGACCTCTTCAACGTGTGAAGACCAGGATGATGAAGCAGCAGGTGGACTCCTAACGTTGCTTTATTCTTGCTTTTGGCCTGTAGAGAAAACCAGATTTTTTCAACAATTGTTTCATTCACATTTAACATTGTGGGGTGAACAGGGACTCCATTAAAACCTTTAAAGAGTCAATAACAGCTGTAGGCATCGCATCAACAACAATAGAGACCTCCTTCAGAGAGACAGGTTGCCATAGTGATGAATAAACTCAACATAGTTAAGTCAAAGTCAAAGTCAAAGTCTGCTTTATTGTCAAAACATACAAAGAGGTCGAGATTGCGTTTCCCTCTATCCCACGGTGACAACAAGACATTTATAACCAATCAGGTCCACAGACAAACATAACATTCAGGTAAACAACATAAAAAAGTAAAAATAAGAAGATATATACAATGAGGAAAATAAGAGCAGCGATATTTGTGTTAAAAATGTGCAATTCTGCACACTGTCGACAGTCTATGTAATGTGCAAAAAGACAGGCGGCAGCATAGTGGTGCTGGTTATGTAGAGCAGCAGAGATGTGTTCTCACGTGTTTCCAGGACAACAACAAGTGTGCAAGTATAAAGCTGACCACGCTGGTGGAGGAACTGAGATACAAGCACTAACCCTAACCCTAACCCAACCCTAACCCCTAACCCCTAACCCCTAACCCCTAACCCTAACCCCCCAACCCTAACCCAACCCTAACCCAACCCTAACCCCTAACCCCCTAACCCCCTAACCCCTAACCCTAACACCCTAACCCTAACCCAACCCTAACCCAACCCTAACCCAACCCTAACCCTAACCCCTAACCCTAACCCTCCGAACACCCCTAACCTAACCCTAACCCCCAACCCTAACCTAACCCAACCCTAACCCCTAACCCAACCCCTAACCCTAACCCCTAACCTAACCCTAACCCCCAACCCAACCCTAACCCCTAACCCCCAACCCTAACCCAACCCTAACCCCTAACCCAACCCTAACCCAACCCTAACCCTAACCCTAACCCCCAACCCTAACCCACTGCTGGAAGATAACACAATAAGATAATATATCTGTTGTTCCAAATATGAAACCTGTGAGGACTGAAATGAAGCTTTTAAATCAAAGACCAGGCAGCAGCATCTGGTTATGAAATGAAGAAAGTTTAAGAGGAACTTTGTCAATATTATAGGTGCTTACCAACAAAACCTCGAGACCACCTACTATATATAATATATACTAATATAATATATACTAATATTATAGGTGCTTACCAACAAAACCTCGAGACCACCTACTATATATAATATATACTAATATAATATATACTAATATAATATATACTAATATTATAGGTGCTTACCAACAAAACCTCGAGACCACCTACTGAGGAGAAGACATAATGGGGAATAAAGTTCCACAAGGAAGTTGGACAATTTAAATAACGTTTAATCTAATTCATTTTGAAGGTGTTATTCAAGGTAGTAAGATGTAGAAAACTGAGGCCACCCTTACTGAACTCATTCATTAAAACAGACTTCCTCAGATAGAGAGTCGGTTTTTCCACACAAAATCATACAAGACCTTATCTATGGTTCTACACATTTGTTGATCTACATATAAAGAGAGTGCAGCGTATGTTAGTCTTGAAATACCTTCAGCCTTCGAGAGTAGAATCCTGCCTTTTAATAAGTCACGTAACAGCCAAAGATTGAATTTCTTTTTGGTTTTTTCAACAACTGGAGTGAAATTATTCTTGCATCTTTGACGTTCATTTTCATCAATAACAAGAGCTAAGTAATAAATACTGTTTTTCACAGGGATATTAGCGATGAAGTCCACATCCCAATCTTTAAGTGCTAGTAATTCACACTTTTTGAGATTTAAGCGGAGAGCAGAAGCTCTGCTGAAGACTTTTATTACAGTGATAGCTAGAGGAACCTGGGAGCTGTCTTTTAAAAACAGTGTTGCATCATCATCATCATCATCATCATCATCATCATCTGCCAGCTGACTTAAAATAATTGTCCTATTTGCGATGGAAATACCCTGCAATGGACTACATTTGGTGCCATCACATAACAGTTGGGCTGCAAGCAAGAAAAGGTCGGGTGAGATAGGCCCTCCCGGCCTAATTCCACGCTTTGTAAGCTAAATGGAACAGTTTGCATTATTGTAGAGAGTTCTGAGTGCATTACAGAAGAAATCTCCAAAGCCAGACTTCCTCCGAGAGCGAGAGAGAAAATGATGCTCGACTGTATGAAAAGCCTCGAAAAAGTCTAGGAAAAGAACCAAGCTGGAATAAGAATGAATAGTCAACTAGATCTAAGACTGGTCTAATGCTGTTGGAGATAAAACCTGATTGGGTTTCATCAATTATAGAATTAACACTTTTTATTCTTTTAGCAAAGATCATGGCCAAGATTTTGTAATCATTATTTAAAAGACAAATTGGACGCCAGTTATCAATATAAAGAAAATCCTTCCGTGGTTTAGGGATTAAAAACCCCTAGAAACTGAAACCCTGCTGGTCCTACTGCTGGTCCTGCTGCTGGTCCTGTTGCTGGTCCTGTTGGTGGTCCTGTTGCTGGTCCTGCTGCTGGTCCTGTTGCTGGTCCTGCTGCTGGTCC
>NW_023267007.1:0-1527 GCF_013103735.1 Etheostoma cragini
AGGTACTGGAAGCCACCCGTCTCCACCAATGCATTTCTCAATGCCCAGATGTGTTACAAGATTTGCAGTGAGTGTTGTATTGTCCAGCAGAAAGGCAACAGATGTGTTACTTTTTGACTGGATTTGAGTGGATTTCGCCCAGGTTTCTTCTCTTGCTCAATGATCTCAGAAAAAAGTAAAAAAGCTGAACTTGTAAAAGGGATGTAGCTCAGTGGTAGAGCGCATGCTTTGCATGCATGAGGCCCGGGCTCAATCCCCGGCATCTCCAACAAGTGTTACTGTCCAGTTTATGAAAGAGCTGCAGAAGCTCTTATTCTGAAAGAGAAAAGTACTTTAAGGCAATCTCCTTGTGGGCATGGTGATTAATAAAAAAATCAGTCTCAATGTTCAGATGTGTTGCAAGATTTGCAGTGAACACTGCATTGCCCAGTGATGTTGGTTTAGTAGCTAGCTACCTTCCAAGCAGTTGACTGGTGTTGAATTCTCAGCCATCGCAGTAGTTTTCTTTTAGTCATGTTACTTTTTAACTATAATTTATACGATAGCAGTGCAAACCTTTTGCCCAGGTTTGATTTCCAGCCACCACCAGGTTTTGAAGCAATATACAACATTAACATTACATGTTCCAATCAGGTTTCTTCTCTTATTCAGTGATCTCACCAAAAAGTCAAAAGAAATCTGAAAATCTTCAGGGGCTGTAGCTTAGAGCCCATTTTGAGTCTCAATGCCCAGATGTGTTACAAGATTTTCAGTGAACTTTGCAATGTCAAGCGATAGTGGTACAGTGGTGAGCATAGCTACCTTCCAAGCAGCTGACCTGGGTTAGATTCCCAGCCATCGCAGTAGTTTTCATTGTGTGGTTACTTGCTTTATTTGTGAAGATTAGTCTTTAAAACAGCTGCAAAAGATATTACCTCCTGTAGTAATCTGACTGGTAGACAGCACAACAAGCACTTTGAACGCACATGTTTCCATTTACTGACTTTGCAAAGGGGAAAAGTGCCGAAAAAGTATTCAGCAGTCTTTTTCCGCCCTTTCATCCCCTGCATGGCCGTTTTATTAAGTGGGTGTACACAGAAAATTGATTAACATAATGGGTGTAGTATGTAGTTGTTTAACATGAATGTGTGCTTAAACATAATTGTTTTACATAAAAGTTGGTTAGTACATCATATTATCTGCTATACTATTGGTTAAAGAGAAACTGGGTGTGCTAAACAAGCTTTAAGGTTAACATAGTTCACTAAAGTTCTAATAAAGACACAATAGCTTATCCACATACATGATAACTTTTAAACAAGAAGGTCCTTACTATTTTCAAAGCAGCGCAATAACAATCTAATTGCAGGTCTGCTGTGTGTCATTGAAATGGTGCTTTCTCCCATAAAAAAATCTTTTTTGTGTGAATATGGCTCTGTTTCTTTTTTTTAAGTACATACTTGGAGTGTAAATTCCCAAGGAGAAGGATGCAACAGATATAAGTCAATTCCGACCAATCTGCCTTCTCAACGTTGAGGGGAAAATCTT
>NW_023267008.1:0-1072 GCF_013103735.1 Etheostoma cragini
TAGACCTTAGTGGTCCCTAATACTGTATCTGAAGTCTCTTTATATAGACCTTAGTGGTCCCTAATACTGGATCTGAATCTATATTAGTTATTAAAAGAGGAAGTCTTGTTTGACTGAGATCCACTTCTCTTAAAACCTCCCTGTTCTCACGGAGCCACTTCCCCTCCGGGGCACTGCCAGGTGCTCTGGAGCAAGGCACCAACCCCCCCTGCTCGGGCACCTTTCCATTTGGATCTTTCACTATGTAATATATAGTAGTACATAGAGAGTATTGTAATGTCTGGCAGAGTATTGTAATATTTGGCAGAGTATTGTAATATATGGCAGAGTATTGTAATATATGGCAGAGTATTGTAATGTCTGGCAGAGTATTGTAATATCTGGCAGAGTATTGTAATATATGGCAGAGTATTGTAATGTCTGGCAGAGTATTGTAATGTCTGGCAGAGTATTGTAATATCTGGCAGAGTATTGTAATGTCTGGCAGAGTATTGTAATATATGGCAGAGTATTGTAATATATGGCAGAGTATTGTAATGTCTGGCAGAGTATTGTAATATCTGGCAGAGTATTTTAATGTCTGGCAGAGTATTGTAATATCTGGCAGAGTATTGTAATATCTGGCAGAGTATTGTAATATTTGGCAGAGTATTGTAATATCTGGCAGAGTATTGTAATATATGGCAGAGTATTGTTATGTCTGGCAGAGTATTGTAATATCTGGCAGAGTATTGTAATATATGGCAGAGTATTGTAATGTCTGGCAGAGTATTTTAATATCTGGCAGAGTATTGTAATATCTGGCAGAGTATTGTAATGTCAGGCAGAGTATTGTAATGTTTGGCAGAGTATTGTAATATCTGGCAGAGTATTGTAATATATGGCAGAGTATTGTAATATATGGCAGAGTATTGTAATGTTTGGCAGAGTATTGTAATATATGGCAGAGTATTGTAATATATGGCAGAGTATTTTAGTGTTTGGCAGAGTATTTTAATATCTGGCAGAGTATTGTAATGTCTGGCAGAGTATTGTAATATCTGGCAGAGTATTGCAGTATATCTCAGAGTAT
>NW_023267009.1:0-2044 GCF_013103735.1 Etheostoma cragini
GAGCGGGGGGAATGAGAGGAACATATCAGTAGACGTAGCCTGAGTGTTAGAATTCATCGTAACATTCTGCAGACTCTGGTGATGTCGCCATGTTCTGGAGTACACAGTGACATCACAGTGACATCACCGTGACATCATGATGTTGGGTAGCTGACCAGTGTTCTGCGATTTCTCAGGTTCCTGCTCTGCTGGAGGACGAGCAGTCTTCTTCCTCAGAGGAGGAGGAAGAGGAAGAGGAAGGAGGAGAGGAAGAAGAGGAGCAGAGTGAGGAATCCCAGCTGGATAAAAAGGTTTTTAAGTCTTGTTACGTTTCCCTAACGAGGCTCCGCCCACGCAGCATTGCCCTGGCACCGGCCAATCAGAGGAGAGAGAAGATTTTGTTTCTCTGGAGACTTTACTCTGGGACGTAGTCTCTCTGGGGACGTAGTCTGTCTGGAGACGTTACTCTGAGACATAGTCTCTCTGGAGACGTTACTCTGGGACGTAGTCTCTGAAGACGTTACTCTGGGACGTAGTCTCTTTGAGACGTAGTCTTTGCAGACGTTACTCTGAGACGTAATCTCTGGAGACGTTACTCTTAGACGTAATCTCTTTGAGACGTAGTCTTTGCAGACGTTACTCTGAGACGTAGTCTCTCTGGAGACGTTACTCTGGGACGTAGTCTCTCTGCAGACGTTACTCTGGGACGTAGTCTCTCTGGAGACGTTACTCTGGGACGTAGTCTCTCTGGAGACGTTACTCTGGGACGTAGTCTCTCTGCAGACGTTACTCTGGGACGTAGTCTCTCTGCAGACGTTACTCTGGGACATAGTCTCTGCAGACGTTACTCTGGGACGTAGTCTCTCTGCAGACGTTACTCTGGGACATAGTCTCTGCAGACGTTACTCTGAGACGTAGTCTCTCTGGAGACTTTACTCTGGGACGTAGTCTCTCTGGAGACGTTACTCTGGGACGTAGTCTCTCTGGAGACGTTACTCTGGGACGTAGTTTCTCTCTGGAGACGTTACTCTGGGACGTAGTCTCTCTGGGGATGTAGTCTCTCTGGAGACGTTACTCTGGGACGTAGTCTCTCTGGGGACGTAGTCTCTCTGGAGACGTTACTCTGAGACGTAATCTCTGGAGACGTTACTCTGGTACGTAGTCTCTGCAGACGTTACTCTGGGACGTAGTCTCCGCAGACGTTACTCTGGGACGTAGTCTCTCTGAGACGTAGTCTCTGGAGACGTTACTCTGAGACGTAGTCTCTCTGAGACGTAGTCTCTCTGCAGACGTTACTCTGGGACGTAGTCTCTGCAGACGTTACTCTGAGACGTAGTCTCTCTGGAGACGTACCTCTGGGACGTAGTCTCTCTGGGGACGTACCTCTGGGAAGTAGCATGCTGAAGTGTTAGTGTGTGTCTCCATGGTGACGGTAAGATGTTTTGTTGTTTCAGGAGAAGAAGAAGAAGGTGAAAGAAGCTCAGAGAGAGAAGAGAAAAACCAAAGTACCCAAACACGTGAAGAAGAGGAAAGAGAGGGTGTCCAAGATGAAGAAAGGCAAATGAGGACTTCCTGTCTGTCTCCAAGGACTTCCTGTTTTAATAAACGTGTAATCATCTGTTTCTCGGTGGAATCTGATTTCGTGAAGTGCTGTTTGTCTTTGGTTGTTCCCCCCCCCCCCCCCCCCCCCCCCCCCCCCCCCCCCCCCCCCCCCCCCCCCCCCCCCCCCCCCCGGCCCCCGGGGACCTGATAGTCCTCACTGCTGCATGTCCTCCATGTCCACTGTAACCAACAGCATATAAAGACATGTCCTCCATGTCCACTGTAACCAACAGCATATAAAGACATGTCCTCCATGTCCACTGTAACCAACAGCATATAAAGACATGTCCACTGTAGTCAACAACATATAAAGACATGTCCTCCATGTCCACTGTAACCAACAGCATATAAAGACATGTCCTCCATGTCCACTGTAGCCAACAGTATATAAAGACATGTCCTCCATGTCCACTGTAGTCAACAGCATATAAAGACATGTCCTCCATGTCCACTGTAGTCAACA
>NW_023267010.1:0-3075 GCF_013103735.1 Etheostoma cragini
GGGGTGTATACTTATGCCCCTGTATTTTAACATAGGGGGTGTATACTTATGCCCCCTGTATTTTAACATAGGGGGTGTCTAGACCTGCTCTGTTAATTATAGAGTGGTCTGGACCTGCTGGGGACACAGACCCCTGCAGTCCTCCAGAGGACCCCCTTGATATATATAACTATATCTATATTTAACCATAGAGACAAAACTAAGATAAAACAAAAAGTGAGAAATTCAAGAAAAAGTTGCAAAGACTTGAAAAGAAATGTTTAAAATAGGCATCAAAAACATCCAAACGTGTCCAAAAAAACTTTAAAGGAGACTCAACTCCTAAAAATTATCCCAAAAGAAGCAACAAACTGTAAAATAAAAGGCGACAAAATCATAAAAATTCCCCCGAAAAAGCAACAATCTGCAGAAAAAACTACAAATGTCAGAAAAAGAGACAAAGAGGAGACGAAACTCTCAAAAGACCCCAAAACGTCCTTTAATAACCTTCTATATCTGAAATATGACCTTTTCATTCCTCTGATCTTAACTATTAGTCAAAATAATCCACCATTTCTACTTTTTTAACTCTAATATTAAGTATAATTCTATATAAATGAGGGTTATTCACCATGAATTCCTAAAAGTATAAAACTAGTAAGATGGTGGTTGTGGAAACTAAACAAAAGTCACAAAAAAAGACCAAAATGTCATATTTTGTCTGTTTTAGACCCGAGAGACATCACCTGGTGTTAAGTTGACTTAAAAAGGAATAAAACAAAATTCTTCTTATGGAAATTTAATCTTAATGCCTTAAAACTCTTGTGATGTCTTCCTGTCAACCATCTTTAAACACTATTATCGCTTTTTCGGACATTTTGGGCACTTTTTCAGTGTTGTGTGCTTTCCAAAGTTACTTAATATTTCTCATGTTGACGTTTTCAGCTAAATTCAAAGACTTTGTGATTTAAAAATAAAATCAAAAAAAACTGAAGACGGGTCAGATTCGACCCAATAACAACATGAGGGTTAATTAAAAAAAAAAAAGGAGAAATTCAACCTTTAAGGACACATATTTTCTTTGTGAATGTTTTGTAAACAAGTGACTATTCTTAAATTCACTACTAAAAACAAAGACTTAAAAAACAACTCTAAAACTCCCCCACACACAGACACGCACACACACACACACACAGACACACACACACAGACACGCACACACACACACACACAGACACACACACACAGACACACAGACACAGACACACAGACACACAGACACGCACACACACACAGACACAGACACACACACACACACACATAGACACACACACACACACAGACACACACAGACATGCACACACACAGACACACACAGACACACACACACACACAGACACACACACAGGTTACGGTGGATTTTGACCTTGCGTCCCTGATTATTTGCAGCCACTGAGTATTTTAAGCCTCCGTCGGTCAGTGTGTCTCTGCTGCAGCTCGGTTAAGGTTGCCATGGAGACGGGTCCTCTGATTGTACTTCCTAAAGCCTTCATTAGGAACGGCGGAGTCGGCAGTTCGCCTCGGCGACACGGAGCTTTTCCCTTTTTGTTTACATATCGCATCAGAAAAATAAGTTTCTCTGCATTAAAATCTCTCGTGAAAATCTTGAATCTTTTTTTACTCAAATGAAATGTCACTGAAATGGTTAAAAATGTTATAATAAAAAATGTGAAATGTGCTTTTTGTCATTTTTTATTTCCCAGTGTAATTTATTGGAGTCTCACGGGTTGCATTTACTGACACGGCCGAGTGACTCGGCTTTAAAAGTTACTTTACTAGACTTAGAGTGCGTCCCTGAACGCATCACCTGTCAAACTCAGCACCAGGTGCTCTGCTCCCTAACTGGGTAATTAAGGTAAAATCTAACGAGGCGGGCGTGGCGGTGCAGAGGACGCACGTCATGTCGTCTGGGTAAAGTACAAAGAGAGGTTTTTAACCCTCTTTGGAGGTAAACATCCCGATGGACTGGACTCGGCTGCTTTTTGTTCCCACAATGCATCACAGGCTCGTTTTTTCCTGCCGTGACTTTGGCGAGGGATCGTGATCTTCCTCCTAAAGTCCTCCTCCTCCTCATCATCATGAAGATGACGCAGATCACAGAGGATTTTACTGGACTATTTTTCCTATTCTGTGTTATTTTTGGACTTTTTTCCCCCTATTTTGTTGTTTTTGGACTATTTTTCAAATTTTTCATGTTATTTTTGGACTATTTTTCATGTGATTTTTGGACTATTTTTCAAATTTTTCATGTTATTTTTGGACTATTTTCCCATTTTATTTCTAATTCCACATTAAAAACTCTGACCTGTGGGCTCAGTTTTTAACGTTTCCCTCCACATGGCTTTGTTTTTAAGGAAAACGACGCCCCCAGCGGGTGTTTGGGGGGGGGTGGGGGGGAGATAAGCCCCCCCTGTGTATATTCTGTCATCTTGTAATTTAAGCATTTGTTCTGTAATGTCTTATTTTCTAACCCCTGCTGTTTTCTAAACTTGTCGAGTTCTCTTATTACTCCAGGCCCCGTCTGCCGAGAAGCTTCCGGTTTTGTACTTAGTGGATTCCATAGTGAAGAATGTCGGAGGAGAATACCTCGCAGTGTTTGCTAAAAACCTAATCACTTCATTTATATGTGTCTTTGAAAAGGTACAGTTCATCTTGGCTGCCGTTTAGCATTGTTTACAAAAAAAATCATTAAGCACACATGTTAGCCGTGTCCATACCGGATGTGAGTCGGGTGCAGATGGGAATCGGATAAGTAGCCATCGATGGTTGGTTCATGCTAACGTTAGCTTGAAACGCCACTGCGCTGACAGCCTTTGTTGTGTTTGATGCTAACTTGTAGCTAAGCTAGCAGTGAACCAACTTTACTATTAGGTCCATTTATACTGTGAAGTTAAAGAAGTCTCTCGTTAGCATCTTGTTAGCATCTCAGAGGCTACTTCAGACGTTACAGAATGTCTTGTTAGCATCTCAGAGGCTACTTCAGACGTTACAGAAGTCACTTGTTAGCATCTCGGAGGCTACTTCAGACGTTACAGA
>NW_023267011.1:0-1445 GCF_013103735.1 Etheostoma cragini
CCCCCCCCCCCGTCCCCTCCCCATCTGTCAGTGATCACCATAGCAACGGTTTTGGGGTGTAATACTTTATAAATACGGGAGCACGGCGAACAGACTTTCAGCACAACTTACACTTTTTCATGTTTTACAATAAAATCTTTCTACATTTACATTAAAATAACAAGTGGAACTCAAACTGAAGTACGGAAGCCCAGAGCGGCCAACACATCAAGCTAGGCTAACAGTTTCCCTCTGCTTCCAGTCTTTGTGCTAAGCTAGGCTAACCTACAGCTCATCTGACTGTGTGTTCTGTTCCTTTAAGACAAAACCCAAACACACAGAGCCGAAAACATGAGGAAAATATTCAGACTGTCTCTTTAAATAAGTTCTTCTACCAGACCAGTTAGCGAGTGTGTGTGTGTGTGTGTGTGTGTGTAAATATATATAACTAAATAACAGTTAATTCAGGCTTGTTTAGCGTCATTTCCACGCTTCCCATTGGTTGTCTCTGAGAAGCTGAGAAGAAGTTGTCTCTCTCCTCGCCGTCCATCTGACGTGAAGACATTACTTATCCTACAGTCAGGGAGCAGGCCGACGCCCACCGAGGGAAGGGTTCGTCCAATCAGGACGTGCAGCTTGGCTGCCAGCAGGAAATAGCAAAACGGAAACAGGATATGATGTCACACGTTGTATGATGTTCAAAAAGGAAACATGCAAAGCTAAAACAGGAAGTGAGGGGCGGAGTCAGATTGCTGATTGGTCGGCCCAGCTCAGCAGTTGTTGCCGGAGTTACGGAACTCTCCGTTCTCGGTGATCTGCAGAGACGAGGAGTTGCTAGGAGACAGGCCGTTCCTCTGGGACGTCCCCGCGTAGCGGTCCTTCAGCTGGGAGACCGCCGCCATCAGACGGCTGTTCGCTGCATCCAGACTCGCTATCCTCTTCTCCTGAGAGACAGACAGGCAGGGGGACAGGCAGAGAGACAGGTTAGAGACAGACAGACACAGGAGCCGAGTCTCCGTCCACGTGTCCATCTAATGATCTGGAGCTGAGAATAAATCTGGTGAAAGTGTGTTTACAGCCAATAAGAACCTGTGGTGATGACATCACACTGTCACACTGTTTTAGGGTCAGACTGGGACATCTGATTGGTTGGAGACATTTAAGGTGTTTCCATTCAGTTACACTGAATCACACAACAGACGTCTACCATCACATGATCACTATGGGACAACATCACATGATCAGAGCTGGAGACTGGTTGGAGACAGACAGACAGACAGACAGACAGACAGGTACCTGTGTCTCGATGATCTTCTGTTTGGAGTCCACCACAGCCTGCATGTCAGAATGATCTTTCTTCAGCTCTTCCTCTACTGCCATCAGCCTGCAGACAGACAGGTTAGAGACAGACAGGTTACACACAGACAGGTTAGAGACAGACAGGTTAGAGACAGACAGGTTACACA
>NW_023267012.1:0-1305 GCF_013103735.1 Etheostoma cragini
GGTGTCTTCATGTTGCCCCCATGGTGTCTTCATGTTGCCCCCATGGTGTCTTCATGTTGCCCCCATGGTGTCTTCATGGTGCCCCCATGGTGTCTTCATGGTGCCCCCATGTTGTCCTCATGTTGTCTTCATGGTGCCCCCATGTTGTCTTCATGTTGTCCTCATGTTGTTCTCATGTTGTCCTCATGTTGTCCTCATGTTGTCCCCATGTTGTCCCCATGTTGTCCCCATGTTGTCTTCATGTTGTCCTATATCAGTGTTCTTTTTAATTCCCCAAATAACATGATTGATTCCAACGCTCTTTGCCAAGTACAAATCTCTACTTTCATTAATTTTGGGTCTGATTCAGTTTTATAGCATTGTAAAACAAATGGAAGTGTTTTGTAGTAGTAGTATTATTATATTTAGTAGTATTATTTATATATATATATGTATGTATGTATATATAAAGTAGTATTGGTATTAAATATAAATAGTAGGCCTATTGAGTAAAAGTTGACATATTCCAGTCTGTGATTATCATCAACATCCATTCCATTAATTTTAGTCTCAATAATTCCTAATTTCTGCTTTTCTAACTCAAACATTAGGTATAATTTCCTATAAATGAGGTTTATTGACCATGAATATCAAAACAACTGTAAAACTAAAGTTAATAAGTTAGTGTTACGTAGTGTTAAACGTCTAAAGGGACCAACATTGAGGTGGAAAGTGTTGAATTTATTTTTTTAAAACATAGTTTAAAAAGCAAAGATTTTGACGGGAAGACAGCACAAGGGTTAATTAAGGCTGAGTCCCCTGGTGTCTGCGGGTTAAATTAGACCTGCAGACACCAGGAGGGTTAAAACTGGACCCGTTTCAGAGACTCTAGTTCCCTCAGACACAGAGACATGGGGTCCCGATCATTAACCCGGGTCCCCGTCCCTGCAGGCCATGCCGACCCTGATCGAGCTGATGAAGGACCCCAGCGTGGTGGTGAGGGACACCACGGCGTGGACCGTGGGGAGGATCTGCGAGCTGCTGCCCGAAGCCGCCATCAACGACGTGTACCTGGCGCCGCTGCTGCAGTGTCTGATCGAAGGCCTGGGGGCGGAGCCCCGGGTGGCCTCCAACGTCTGCTGGGTGAGCTGCTGCATGGAGGAACTTCCTGTTTCCCCCCCACAATCAGACCTTTAACCCCCCCTCAACACCCTCCTCCCCCATCCAATGCTTTTTCAACGTTTGTCGTCCTTTCTACAGTTTTATTTTGTCTTTTTGTTTGTTTTCTGTCTCTGAAACTTCAAAATCTGAGCCTCAACTTCCTGC
>NW_023267014.1:0-3538 GCF_013103735.1 Etheostoma cragini
CATTGGCATACCTTGAGCTAAATTTTATGTTAGTCATGGCCAGAATTTGTAATATGTACTAATTGTCACTGTAATGGGTTGACCTATTCACCTGGACTTGATGATGGACTTTCATTCACTCCTTTTCAAAGGAGAGTCTAGGTGAGCTGGTTGATTACCACCAAGATGGGGCTCATGTAAGAATATAACCAGTACAGTGTTGTTTTTGTCTCTTTAGGATGCTGAAGAAGTCTTAGAGTCCGACCAAAGCCTGGACCAAGATGATGTAGGCATCCTTTTAAATTGTTCTACCTTTTTATAAGCTCCATTTAAAGGCAGGTTAATAATTATTTCCAATATCCACTTTTTATGTAGTTGGAAATGGTCTATATACCCAACACATAACGTATAGACTCTGAAAAATGAGTTAAAAAGATCTGTCATCTTTAGTTTCTATAATCCAGTAAAATCGCCCACCAATCACGCCTTGCTCTCTGCTTGGATAGAACCTATGAGAAATGAAGTTAAATTTTGTTTCAGTCTTTGTGCGGAAGCAGCAGTGCTCGCACATGTCTGTGTGGGTCGGAGCCCCTAAGACAGGGGTCAACAGATCATTGAAGAGATGCCACTTTGAAAACTTTAACATTACCCACCCTACCACACTTAAACTGTTTCTAGGCTTATTGTATACTTAAGATATTCAAGCATATTGCATCATTTGCCAACAAATGGAGTGTTTCTCTGTAATATGGAATAATGTACAGGTGGTCCACACTTTGCATGACACCCAAGAGAGGCCACATACAATGGAGAGGGATGTGAGTACAGTTATTATCACACTTATCATTTACTGATAAACAGTGAAAGTGTTAAGACAATCAATTTTGGGAATTGTCATACAACATATTGATGTTTTACAGGAGTCTCATTACACAGAGATGGCAGATGATGTAGTTGAAGTAGCCAATCATGTTGATCTAAGCTTTTGTCCGAGTTTCATACTAGGGATTAGAAAAGATTAATGTCAATTATAAACAAATGTAATGTTTTGACGTTTCTTAATGTTGCCTATAGGAGTTACATGACTTGACTGAACTTCTAACAAGGCAAGATATCGATTTGAGTCAAGTTAATGACATTAATGAGTAAGTATTGGTTTTCCAATTTTATTATTAATGGATAAGTTGTATTAAATGAGCCACTGTTAGCAGGCCAAAAGAGTGTTATATACAGATAAAATAGAATATTTTAATGCAGCTGTTTTGGATGTTGCAAAGTAGTGGTGGGCGATATCAGTATTTTACCTTATTTTTTTTAGCCATATATTTTAGACAATACCGTTTCAATTGATATGGCTTAGTTTTGTGTAAGTGACCCACTTTTTTTCCCACTGCCCATGGGCATAACAACCAGTTACTGTTGTGTGTTGTTCCAGACCAAATCTGAAAACCTTACTGACCACTCTATTATCAAAAGTCTGGATTGGAGAGACGCCCAGCAGTAACATGATAAATGTATGCAGAGAAAACATAATGGATGGTGCCATCCGAGCCTTTGCAAGGAGGAGTTTTAATCCAGAAGCCAAATTAAGTATTGTATTTATGGATGACTTCATGCGAGCAGAGGGTTCAGTGGTCGAAGGGGGCCCTACACGGGAGTTTTTCAACTGCTTATGATTGCTCTAAAAGACAGCAGCCTATTTACAGGGCCACAGAACAGGAAAAAACTGTCCTTGGACAGCCATGGTTAGTACCCGCACATGGCACTTATCTGACATATTGATTATTCCTTTTGTTCAAATTTTAGATGTGAGAAAGTTGTAAACACCGTTTCCTGAATATTTTTGCCAACTGTTATCCACTGGAAACTAGAACATTTCAATTTTCTTGTAGCATTACAAAAAAGTCTCTACAGAACATTTGGAGTGATGATGGCTGTGGCACTGGTACATGGAGGTGTGTTGCCTTCTTTTTTTCCGAGAGGCTCTACCAAAGCCTCTGCTAGAAAACCTCTGCTAGACATGTGAAAAAACATTAGCACATGGCAGACTATAGGTTTGCATGTGGAAATGAGCAATGTCCCGCGTCCTTTAAACGTTTTGCTGCATTTAAATCCCACATGCACAGGAACCACAAACAGTTACCGATTAAAAAACACACTCAGTTCAGTGGTACCTTTGTTTGTGAAGTTAAAGGATGTTCCCTTGTGGCTGATAGTTTCTCAGCTTTGTGCGCTCATTTGAAAACTCACATAAGAGATGAAAAGAAAGTTGGCTGCCCCTACGATAACTGCAGCAAATATTTCAGAGTGAGAACATCCTTTGCCACAGGATGTGCCATCCTTTGACAATGAAGGTGGAAAAATTGTAGAAAGAGCTGGCCTCCTGCAGGAGGGTCTGCCGCCAACAGGCGAAGAGGCTCCAGGGACAGGACACTTCTGACAGGTTCTACCTCCTAAATCTGTGTGTGGCAATCATCCACCGTTTGCCGCAGGTGTCAGCTACCCCGGAGGGAGCTACTGCCTCAGCCACCCCCTCCACCTCATCCTCAAAACGCCGCCGGCAGGACACCACGGCGGAAAGCTCCACCTCTTGTGGACGAGGTGGAGTATCAGGAGTCCGGGTCTTCTGCCGTGGAGGAAGAGATGGAGGAAACAGAGGAAGAGGATACCAGTGTAAGTAAAAACTAGACTTTGAAAACACTATTTGTTATCCCAGACACCCACAGTTGTCACCCTGAGCCCCACCCAAGGGTTTTCAAAAGACTGTCAGAGAGGACCAAGAGGGCGGCAGCCAGGTCAGCAGAGGGGACAAAAACTGAAGCGGAGCAAAAGATTCTAATGGAATAGAGGCTAGGAAAATGAAGAAAGGCAAAATAAAAAATTTATGTTGTAGAAGCTGCAAGGGACACACACACACACTATAAATATTTGGTTAGTTTTTTAATTGAAGAGTTATTTAGATTTATTTTATTAGTTATTTAATTTTTGCTTTGTTTATTAATCAATACAATTGTATATAATTTATATACTGTATTAACAGAATATACAGTAAGAAAAATAAATAGGGATAAACTGAGTGTACCATACAGATATGTGCAGTGTGGAAACATTAAAAGAATAGCAAGAATAAGTAGGCTACATAGTATGAAGTGCAGTAGAATATGGATATGTATAGATGTATCTTACCAGGTCTCTAAAACTTGATTAACAAATAAAAAAATAGGACAAAATAATTACAACTAAACGGCAATAAAGCAAAAATATTTTAAGCTTAAAGGATAAGATGAAGGATGGATCCCTTTATTTTTTTAACATCAGTACATTGATAATGAAATATTATAAAGATAGTAAATCTGATTAAACCATAAAACAAACACATATAAACACATTCAACAATGAAAAATATAATTAATTCAAGAAATTGTTCCATGTGTCAATCTTAATTGTAAAAAAAGTGCTTGACCATGATGTTGATGGAAGCCACAACTGGGATAATGACAGTGGTGTGCCAGGAGCATCGTCTAAGGACGGCTGCCGAGAGCCGGGAGCGGTGGCTCCA
>NW_023267015.1:0-1064 GCF_013103735.1 Etheostoma cragini
TTTACCTCCAAAACACGTCATGTTTTTACTTTTGTAAAACTTAAAACGGGGACACTAGACCTAGAGCTGTTCTCATTAGGGGCTGAGTCCCCCCCCCCCAAAGGTCTGATCCTAGACTCACAATGCTGCTAGTGCATAAACCACTCCACTCCACCTCAGAGGGGAATATTTCAAGATAAAAAGTCCCAATATTTTAAGATAGAAATTCCTAATATTTCAAGATAAAAAGTCCTAATATTTCAAGATAGAAAGTCTTAATATTTCAAGACAAAAAATCATAATATTTCAAGATAAAAAGTCCTAATATTAGAAAGTCTTAATATTTTAAGATAAAACGTCCTAATATTTCAAGACAACAAATCCTAATATTTAAAGATAAAAAATCCTGATACTTCAAGATAAAAAGTCTTAATATTTCAAGATAGAAGGTCCTAATATTTCAAGAAAACAAATCTTAATATTTCAAGATAGAAAGTCTTAATATTTCATAATGTTGTAATGTACTGAACTACGGACAGATTTTACTTTATTGCCAAGGCTTGTTTCTGCAACAGCTCCTTGAGAATCAGATACAATAAAAACTATTGAGGACATATCTTCCTTTGACCTTGATGTACTATTAAACGACATCGCTCCAGTCGGCAGAAACGAGCTACAATGTAAGTTAACAGGATAATTGTCCAGCTTGTATTTACGTTCATAAAATTGCTCGTTTTGCTACTGACAGACTAATATTAATATTCTAAGTGTCTGAAAACATTATGGAAAGGATTTCTAAGGAGGTCGACCTTTCTGTTAAAGATTAGATCCTTTTTAAAACATAAAAGTCCGCGAAATTGCTTTAGCGAAACCCACCAGACTGCATGTAAATAATCAGTGTTTTAGCATCGTAAAATACGGCTTTCTAAAACATCTCTGAGCCTCTGGCTGCCTTGAGCCTGCGGGTGGAGGGTGTGTGACTATTGTTTCCGTTTGGTCAGTGTTTTCTTTCTTCCGTTCCAATTTCGGGTCTGTCAGTCACAATGAAAACCGGGGACATTTCCGGGGACAGATCCAGCCGGGGA
>NW_023267016.1:0-3135 GCF_013103735.1 Etheostoma cragini
AACCACAGCAGCTCCAACAACAACAGCTGAAACAACAACAACAGCTGAGGCAGCCACAACCACAGCTGAAACAACAACCACCGCTTCCACAAATACAACCACAGCAGCTACAACAACCACAGCAGCTCCAACAACAACAGCAGAGGCAGCGACAACCACAGCTGAAACAACAACAGCTGAAACAACAACAACAGCTTTGCCAGCGACAACCACAGATGCTCCAACAACAACAGCTGAGACAGCAACAACCACAGCAGAAATAACAACCACAGCAGCTCCAACAACAACAGCTGAGGTAGCGACAACCACAGCAGAAACAACAACAACAGCTGAGGCAGCGAAAACCGCAGCTGCAGACACAACCACAGATCCTCCAACAACAACCACAGCTTCTCCAACAACAAACACAGCAGCTCCAACAACAACAGCTGAGGCAGCGAGAACCACAGCAGAAACAACAGCCGCAGCTGCTGCCACAACAACAGCTGAGGCAGCGACAACCGCAGCCGCAGAGACAACCACAGCTCCTCCACCAACAACCACAGCTGCTCCAACGACCACCACAGCAGATAAAACAACAACAACTGAGGCAGCCACAACTACTGCAGAAACAAGAACCACAGCAGCTACAACAACAACCACAGCTGATACAACTACAACCACAGCCGCTCCAACAACAACAGCTGAGGCAGCCACAACCACAGCTGAAACAACAACCACAGCTTCTCCAACAACAACCACAGCTGCTACAACAACCACAGCAGCCCCAACAACAACAGCTGAGGCAGCAACAACCACAGCTGAAACAACAAAAGCTGAAACAACAACAACAGCTGAGGCAGCCACAACCACAGCTGAAACAACAACCACCGCTTCCCCAACTACAACCACAGGTGCTACAACAACCACAGCAGCTCCAACAACAACAGCTGAGGCAGCGACAACCACGGTTGAAACAACAACTAATGAAACAACAACAACAGCTGAGGCAGCGACAACCACAGCAGAAACAACAACCTCAGCTCATCCAAAAACAACCACAGCTTCTCCAACAACAACCACAGCAGCTCCAACAACAACAGCTGATGCAGCAACAACCACAGAAGAAACAACAACCAAAGCAGAAACAACAACAACAGCTGAGGCAGCCTCAACCGCAGTTGCAGAGACAACCACAGCTCCTCCAACAACAACAACAGCTTCTCCAACAACAACCACAGCAGCTCCAACAACAACAGTTGAGGCAGCGACAACCGCAGCTGCAGAGACAACCACAGCTCCTCCAACAACAACCACAGCTTCTCCAACAACAAACACAGCAGCTCCAACAACAACAGCTGAGGCATCAAGAACCACAGCAGAAACAACAGCCCCAGGTGCGTCCACAACAACAGCCGAGGCAGCAACAACCGCAGCCGCACCAACAACCACAGCTGCTCCAACAACCACCACAGCAGATAAAACAACAACTGAGGCAACCACAACTACTGCAGAAACAACAACCACAGCAGCTACAACAACAACCACAGCTGATACAACTACAACCACAGCTGCTCCAACAACAACAACTGAGGCAGCCACAACCACAGCTGAAACAACAACCACAGCTTCTCCAACAACAACCACAGCTGCTACAACGACCACAGCAGCTCCAACAACAACAGCTGAGGAAGGGACAACCACAGGTGAAACAACAGCGGAAACAACAACAACAGCTGAGGCAGCCAAAACCACAGCTGAAACAACAACCACCGCTTCCCCAACTACAACCACAGGTGCTACAACAACCACAGCGGCTCCAACAACAACAGCTGAGGCAGCAACAACCACAGCTGAAACAACAACAGCTGAAACAACAACGACAGCTGAGGCAGCGACAACCACAGCAGAAATAACAACCACAGCAGCTCCGACAATAACAGCTGAGGCAGCGACAACCACAGCAGAAACAACAACCTCAGCTCATCCAAAAACAACCACAGCTCCTCCAACAACAACCACAGTTTCTTTAACAACAAACACAGCAGCTCCAACAACTACAGCTGAGGCAGCGACAACCACAGCAGAAACCAAAGCCGCAGCTGCTTCCACAACAACAGCTGAGGCAGCCACAACCACAGCTGAAACAACAACAGCTGAAACAACAACAGCTGCTTCCACAACAACAGCTGAGGCAGTGACAACCGCAGCTGCAGCGACAACCACAGCTCCTCCACCAACAACCACAGCTGCTCCAACAACCACCACATCAGATAATACAACGACAACTGAGGAAGCCACAACTACTGCAGAAACAACAACCACAGCAGCTACAACTACAACCACAGCTGCTCCAACAACAGCTGAGGCAGCCACAACCACAGCTGAAACAACAACCACAGCTTCTCCAACAACAACCACAGCTGCTACGACAACCACAGCAGCTCCAACAACAACAGCTAAAGTAGCGACAACCACAGCTGAAACAACAACAGCTGAAACAACAACAACAGCTGAGGCAGCCACAACCACAGCTGAAACAACAACCACCGATTCCCCAACTACAACCACAGCTGCTACAACAACCACAGCAGCTCCAACAACAACAGCAGAGGCAGCGACAACCACAGCTGAAACAACAACAGCTGAATCAACAACAGCTTTGCTAGCGACAACCACAGCAGCTCCAACAACAACAGCTGAGGCAGCGACAACCACAGCAGAAATAACAACCACAGCAGCTCCAACAACAACAGCTGTTGCAGCGACAACCACAGCAGAAACAACAACAACAGCTGAGGCAGCGAAAACCGCAGCTGCAGAGACAACCACAGCTCCTCCAACAACAACCACAGCTTCTCCAACAACCACCACAGCAGATAAAACAACAACAACTGAGGCAGCGACAACCACAGCAGAAATAACAACCACAGCAGCTCCAACAACAACAGCTGTTGCAGCGACAACCACAGCAGAAACAACAACAACAGCTGAGGCAGCGAAAACCGCAGCTGCAGAGACAACCACAGCTCCTCCAACAAAAACCACAGCTTCTCCAACAACCACCACAGCAGATAAAACAACAACAGCTGAGGCAGCGAGAACCACAGCAGAAACAACAGCCGCAGCTGCTGCCACAACAACAGCTGAGGCAGC
>NW_023267017.1:0-1246 GCF_013103735.1 Etheostoma cragini
TCCAACAAATGTTGAAAAATGTCTTAAAATAACATGTCGAAAAAAGTAATAGTATAGTATATCAAAAAACGTCATAGTGTAGTATGTCGAAAAAAGTCATAGTATAGTATGTCGAAAAAGTCATAGTATAACATGTCCAAAAAGTCATAGTAAAGTATGTTGAAAAAAGTCTTAAAATAACATGTCAAAAAAGTCATAGTATAGCATGTCGAAAAAAGTAATAGTACAGCATGTTTAAAAAAGTCATAGTATTGTATGTCGAAAAAGTCATAGTATAATATGTCGAAAAAGTCATAGTATAACATGTTGAAAATGTGAGAGTCCATGTTTTTTGATGGTGGGTAAACAAAAACTATTTGGTGAGGAACATATAAATTATATAGAGAATAGACCAGAACCACCTGGAATCGAACCCTAAACTTTCTTGCTGTGAGACCTCAGTTCTAACCACTGTTCCACCATGCCACTCAGCTTTGTATGTGTGTTCTGGGCAAAAACTATTCCAACAAATAAAAAGTCAACAAAAAAAATCCTATTATAGTATGTCGAAAAAAACCATAGTAGGGCATGTCAAAAAAAGTCATAGTATAGTATGTCAAAAAAACGTCATAGTATAGCATGTCGAAAAAAGTCATGGTATAGTATGTTGAAAAGGACATAGTATAACATGTCCAAAAAGTCATAATATAGCATGTCGAAAAAGACGTCATAGTATAACATGTTGAAAAAGGTCATAGTATAATATGTCGAAAAACGTCATACTCTTGTATGTTGAAAAAAGTCATTTTATAGCATGTCGAAAAAGTCATAGTATAGCATGTCGAAAAAGTCATAATATAGCATGTTGAAAAAATGTAGTAGTATAACATGTCGAAAAAGGTCATACTCTTGTATGTTGAAAAAAGTCATAGTATAGCATGTCGAAAAAAGTCATAGTATAGCATCTCGAAAAAGTCATAGTATAGCATGTCGAAAAAAGTCATAGTATAGCATCTCGAAAAAGTCATAGTATAACATGTCGAAAAAGTCATAATATAGCATGTTAAAAACGTAGTAATATAACATGTTGAAAAAGGTCATAGTATAACATTTCGAAAAAACGTCATAGTATAGCATGTCGAAAAAAGTCATAGTATAGTATGTCAAAAAAGTCATAGTATAACTTGTTGAAAAAAAGTAATAGTATAGCATGTTGAAAAAAGTAATAGTATAGCATGTCGAAAAAAGTAATAGTACAGCATGTTGA
>NW_023267018.1:0-1394 GCF_013103735.1 Etheostoma cragini
GTTTGATGGTTAAGGTTAGGGTTAGGGGCTAGGGAATGCATTATGTCAATGACTGGTCCCCACAAAGATAGGCAGACATGACTGTGTGTGTGTGTGTGTGTGTGTGTGTGTGTGTGTGTGCGTGTGTGTCTCCATCTACTGGATCATTTGCAGTACTTCCCTAACTGTTTAATAAGCTTCATAGATGTGTTTCCATGTAACTTTATGTACTATGTGTATAAGTACACACTTTATTACACATTTAACTTCTATCTGTACACAGTAGTCAGACGTGACAGCGGCCATCTTTGTTTTTAGATGAACCTTATGTGTGTTTCTGTGTTGACAGCAACACAAAGACGACTCCACTTCCCTTTCTGGGCCGTTAAAGACGTTTCTTATATAAATCTGAAATATAACCTCTCTGTATATTAAGTATCTTTGCTGATACCCCCAATTAAAAAAAAAACTTTATATATGTACTGTACTCTAGTGATCAGTAAAGTTAGTTCAGACGTCTTTAGTAGTTATTACATTATTTATATTATATTTCTGTGGTTGTATGGAAAGCCAAACGGGTCATAATACGTTATAATCCTCTATATTTCTGAACTCCCTTCTTGGCGCCACCAGGCGTTTAATAAATGCCGCCAGATGGTTATTAGACACCGGGTGGCGTCTTGATGATCATCTCTAATTAGCCAATCAGTGAAGAGGAAGATCAGGCCTCACTAATCCAGCCCGGATCTCCTTGGCTGATTGTCTGAGTATCCTAAAGAAACATCTCTGTAGTGTCTTAGGTTTGTATCTCCAGACACCAGTAGACCTGCTCATACGTTATTTAATTAATCAATCCCAATCAAATGATCCCAAAAATGTAATAATAAGTAGTGAGGAGACATTATTATTATTATTATCAGCTTAAATTTAATAAGAGCTGTCACAATAACAACCTAATGGCATCATGTTTTAAAAGTGTTCCAGATCTACCAGAACATCTGGCACCTCTGGACATCTTCTGGTTTAATGATGGCTTGGACGCCAAAACCAAGAGAAATCCAACAGACTCAGGACCAGTTTCTACCCACAATGCATCACACTGATGAACAGCTGACGTCTGACTCCCAGTGCCGGGGTCAGTAAACCCGCAACGCGTTCTCTAATCAGTCTGGTACTGGGTCCACTTATTATCTATTCATCATTCTCTACTCCAGAGAGGTTCATATTGTAATATAAGACTTATATAATAACATAATCCTGTTTATTCTAGCATCCTTTGTACTATGCTCCATAATTAAAATGATAACTATCTAATTTCGCCATGGTCCCGCTGCCCATTCTGTGATGCCATGTTCATCTGCTACACTCTGCGGTGCCCTGCTACGTCCTGCTACGTCCTGCTACGTCCTGCTACG
>NW_023267019.1:0-1199 GCF_013103735.1 Etheostoma cragini
TAAAAGACTAAGTTCCTGGACTTGTTTTCGGTTGATTTGTCAAATTCTTCCTCATTAGTTTAACGCTAGAACCCCAACACTTTTAAAGAGTACCATTTCCTTTAAATCAGAACCCCGACAGCAGATGTATCCTTTTATTATCATTGATGGGTAATAAACACTTCATCTGCTTTTATCTCAATAACAATTCTTTTCCTTTTTTCAAGCAGTAAATAAACCCCTAACCAACTTTTTTTTTACCTGAAAACCAATGTATGTGAGTGTCAAGTAACGTTATTGTTGAATACAGGTCCAAATTTTGACATTTTAGTGCAATGCAAAGGTGCATAACAGATTGCTTTTTACTTACCTGGAGCGATGCAAAGCAGGGGTGGCCAACTCAAGGAACAGCAAGACACTTGGTATTTAAGAACACAAACTGACTATGTGACAGATGTGTAATATGTCATGTCCTGCCTTGTGAAGCTCTAGCCAGGCGCCATTCCTCGCCTAAAACAATATGAGTCATTCCAGTAAGTGAAAAGGAAACTCACATTTACAAAAATAAATTTGATAGATGTGACTCTCTGATGGTCTAGTGTAAGGGTGTCAAACTCATTTTAGTTCACGGGCCGCATACAGTCAAATTTGATGCCAACTGGGCCGGACCATTAAAATCATGGTACAGCTCCTCTAAGCTATAAAAAACAAATTCATGTTTTCTCCTTTGTTTTTGTGGAAAGAAGTACAATTACATTAACGAGAAAATCTTCCTCTGCTGTTATGGTGTCTATCATTAGGCACCAACAAAAGGAACTCCTCTGGGACTGCCAATGTCTCATTAACTCCACTAATAAATAGAGCCAGTTGAGCAACATCTGTTTCACAAGAAATGACTTGACTTTGTGTTTCAGTTGTCTGTCCTAATCTGTGAATAGTTCCGAAATCCTCTCTGCAATAGTACTCCTCCTCGGGGCGATGAAGGCTCATTATGTATTTGTAGTTAATAGGGATGAGCGAGTACAGCATTATCTGTATCTGTATCTGTATCTGTTTACCACATGAATGATCTGTATCCGGATCTGTACTCGGACTGGGCGGGGCCTAAACCGGAAGTGGGTCGGGTTGTCTTGAAATGGGGCGGGGGCTTTAACCGGTATGTTATTTTAAGCATGCAATTGATATGGGTTGATCAAAAATTTTTATATTTATTGCTGATT
>NW_023267020.1:0-180 GCF_013103735.1 Etheostoma cragini
CTCAACAATCTGGAAGAGCTCCATGTTGAAAGGAACAGTGGACTTAAGAAGGCACTGTTGCGGCCGTAGCTGTTGCTCTGCGATCTGTGCTGGGCCCTGAAGCCCCCAGGTCTGGTTCGAATGGTGAGTGGTCCATCTGGTGGACCGAGCTTCACTGGCTCTATGGGGGTGAGATGTGGA
>NW_023267020.1:285-704 GCF_013103735.1 Etheostoma cragini
GCTAAGCCGTTACTCCCAATACTGCCAGTCAGTATACTGGATGTTTAGCTTATACAAGATTAAAGAGAAATTAAGACTTAACAGGATTCCTTCTCATGGAGGAGCTGTGGCTTAGTTGGTTAAAGTGCCTGTCTAGTAAATAGAAGATCGTGGGTTCAAATCCCAGCAGCACCTTGTTGATGGAGACATTACCTCTGTTGCCATGTCATCATTACCTCTGGGGATGAACCCAGATGTGTGGCCACGAGGAACTCGGTGTAAACAACTGAACAGAGTGCAGTGCAGAGTTGTGCTCTTTGAATACTTTATGTGAATGTAGCCATATCTAAACAACAGAAAAGCATCCAAATTGCAAAGGCATATAGATGCTTCCTTCAGTTGCATATCCCAATATAGTCAACTAATATCAAATAATAAAT
>NW_023267020.1:714-968 GCF_013103735.1 Etheostoma cragini
TTATTACAGCAGCATGGAAGATGTTAAAATCAGGCAGTCAGCGCCCGAAGTGGCTTGGCTGGTAAAGTTCATGTTTATTTGACATCTGACCTCAGTCAGCATCACAGTCCTGAAGCCCCACCCAACAGTGATGTCACAGGGTACTGGTGTACACCCGGGCCACAATCAGCCCCAAAAAAACAAGGTTGAAAAGCATTGAAAAATGGGTTCAATCCATTTCCCTTTTGATATTTATTGTCCCTCAACAGGCCACA
>NW_023267020.1:1025-1148 GCF_013103735.1 Etheostoma cragini
TATAGTGCAGATAGTGTAAGTGTTGAGTGATAATTAGGCACTGCTGGGATTTGGACCCAGGATCTCCTGTTTACAAGAAAGGCACTTTAACCACTAAGCTACAGCGCCTCCTACAGGTACAGC
>NW_023267020.1:1158-1402 GCF_013103735.1 Etheostoma cragini
GAATATATTGAGCTAGTGACCAGGGTTCCCACCATCCATCCATCTTTGTTGAGCAGCTCAAGCACGGGACCCAAAACTTCCCTTTTCTGAGCGACTTAGGGATTGTCAGGCGTTCCCAAGCTAGGTTGGAGATATAGTCCCTCCACTGAGTCCGGGATCTTCCCCCAAACCTCCTCCCAGCTGGACGTTCCTGGACCACCTCCCTAGGAGGCCCCCCTATACCCTTGACAACAAAAAGCACCAC
>NW_023267021.1:0-1754 GCF_013103735.1 Etheostoma cragini
CCACTGTTGCACTGTTGCTTGCTCTGGAGGAGACTACTAGAACTGTTGGGTCCTTGTAAATTATGGAGTGTGGTCTATGTGTAAAGTGTCTTGAGATAACTCTTGTTATGAATTGATACTATAAATAAAATTGAATTGATTATTTACATGGAGTCTGGTGGAGATATGCTGCTCTATACATGCTAAAAGTAGTGATTATTTACATGGAGTCTGGTGGAGATATGCTGCTCTATAGAAACTAAAAGTAGTGATTATTAACATGGAGTCTGGTGGAGATATGCTGCTCTATACACGCTAAAAGTAGTATTTAGTATTTACACAGTTTGAACATCTGTCCTGTAGCGTTACATTACAGCTTGTTTCTTATTTAATGATGGACCAGTTTCAGAGATTGTTGTCCCATCAGACCCAGAACCATGATGACATACTGTAGGTTGGAAAGTACCAACGTTCCCCTTTAATCTTGTTGTTATTACCTTCCTCAGGTGAAAACAGGGCGAGACACCTGCAGCTGGTCTCCCGGGGCAACGAGCCAGCGCTTCAGAGCTTAATTGACAGTCTGCTGGTAACTATCTATATTCATTTTATTTTATATTTACACACACCCAGAATGCACCTGAACACACCTCCCTGTGTTTTATTAAATTGTAAAAAGTTCCCATCCCCCATTTTAACATTCTAGAGTTACAGATGTGTAGATATTGATATTGATTCTCATGTTTTCTCTCACAGGGCAGCGCAGCCAATCAGCAGCAGGCGGGCAGCTTAAGCCCCGCCCTCTCCCTGGACACGGCCTACTCCAGCATGTGGCAGGACACGCCGGGCAGCTTCGGGCTCACCCCTCGCTCTCAGGGGACGCCCTGCTTCTCCGCCACGCCTCTCTCCCAGGACTCGTGTTACTCCAGTCTGCAGGCGACCCCCGTCCAGCAGGGGGAGTCCTCCACCTCCTCCTCTGCCTCCACCTTCTCCTCCACCTCCACCTTCTCCTCCACCTCCACCTTCTCCTCCGTCTTCAACCCTTTGAGACGTAAACTCGCGGCGAGGTTTCCCAGCAGACAGCATCTCCCAGACTCCTGGACTCAGACCTCCTGGACTCAGACCGGCGTCTCCCCCGCTACGTCTCCAGGCGCCTTCAGCATCCTGAGATCCAACTTCACAGCCGCCCAGCTGACGAGCGCTTCCTCGTCGCCGCGGCAACATGAACGCATCACAGACGGCTCCTCCGAGAGTTTGGACTCCCGGATTGAGAGTCTGCTGACAAACAGCCGGACCGGACCGTCCCGCGTGGACCAGGACCAGGACCAGGACCGGGACAGTCCGACCTCACCGCTCTCTGACGGCTCGCTGGTTTGCACTTCCTGTGACATCACAGCCGGCTGCCGTTGCCATGACGATGTGGAGGATGGCGGCGTGTTGGCGCTCCAGGATGAAACTGCCCCCCCGTCTCCGTCTGACATCAGAAGGAAGACTCACGGAAACACGGTAATTCCTCCAGTGGGCCGGGTTTAAAGGTGCCCGCCACACGGACCCGTCAGTAGAGCCCGACCAATACCAGACCTGTATTTGGTTATTTAAAAAGCCAAAACCACAATATATCGTCCGATACATATTTAAAAAACAAAGCATCAAAATAGATTTAAGTTCTGATAAATAAAATGTATAAAAATACAACTTAAACTATGCAACGCCATCACTAACAGGGACGTTGTAGAGCGTCCTCTGGTGGACAGACTATGTAACGCCATCACTAACAG
>NW_023267022.1:0-1018 GCF_013103735.1 Etheostoma cragini
GTGTAAAGCACTTTGAATTGCCCTGTTGCTGAAATGTGCTATACAAATAAAGCTGCCTTGCCTTGCCTTGCCTTATTTTCCTCATTGTGTAATATATATAATTTACATAGAATACAATAGGATATAATATATATAATAACATGAAGTGATAGTGTCTAATATGTGGGAGCTCCCCAAAATGTTGTAGTGGTTTCTGACTGTTTCACTCTGACAGACAGACCTTACCTGGACACTCACCTGTATAATCCAGGGAAGAAGCTCCGCCCCCAAATGGACCCAAAACACCTGGCAGAGACAGACAGGTAAACAGACAGACCGACAGGCAGGCAGGCAGACAGGTAGATAGACAGGCAGGGAGACAGACAGACAGACAGGAAGACAGACCGACAGAAAGACAGACAGACAGACAGACAGGCACACAGACAAACAAACAGACAGACAGACAGACAGAAAGTTATCAGTCTCTCTCACCTGTCTGACTGTAAGCCCCGCCCCCTCCTCCTCCATTCAGCAGTTTTTGTCCGTTGCCTGAAAACAGAAATCAGGTATTACTTCTTCTGTCTTTCTTCAGTATGTGTGTGTGTGTGTGTGTGTGTCTGTATTTGTGTGTGCATGTGTGTGTGTGTGTCTCTGTGTGTGTGTGTGTGTGTATGTGGGTGTGTGTATGTGTGTGTGTGTCTCTGTGTGTGTGTTTGTATGTGTGTGTGTGTGTGTGTCTGTGTGTATGTGTGTGTGTGTATGTCTCTGTGTGTGTGTGTGTGTGTGTGTGTGTGTATGTGTTGGTCTGTGTGTGTGTGTGTGTGTGTGTGTGTGATAGTCACCATCGGAATCAGAGTCAACTCCGTCAGACCCTGCAGACATAAATACAATTAATTAAAAAAATTATTTTAGACATACATCTACAATACCTGTACATCTCTGTTCGGATATCTACAACTAGAGTAGACCGGTAGAAACCTGTACATCTCTGTTCTGATATCAACAACTACACTAGACCGGTAGAAACCTGTACATCTCT
>NW_023267023.1:0-2751 GCF_013103735.1 Etheostoma cragini
AAAAAAAGTCATAGTATGGTATGTTGAAAAATATCATACAAATGTCATAGTATAGTTTGTCGAAAAAAGTCATACAAAGGTCATAGTATAGTATGTCGAAAAAAGTCATAGTATAGTATGTCAAAAAAAGTCATGTAAAAGTCATAGTATAGTATGTCGAAAAAAGTCATAGTATAGTATGTCAAAAAAAGTCATGTAAAAGTCATAGTATAGCATGTCGAAAAAAGTCATAGTATGGTATGTCAAAAAAGTCATAGTATAGTATGTCAAAAAAGTCATATAAAAGTCATAGTATAGTAATTCGAAAAATAGTCATAGTATGTTGAAAAAAGTCATAGTATAGCATGTCGAAAAAGTCATATAAAAGTCATAGTATAGTAATTCGAAAAATAGTCATAGTATGTCGAAAAAAGGTCACAGTATAGTATGTAAAAAAAAAGTAATAGTATGGTATGTTGAAAAAAATTCATAGTATAGTATGTGGAAAAAAGTAATAGTATAGTATGTCCAAAAAAAAGTAATAGTATGTTGAAAAAAGTCATAGTATAGCATGTCGAAAAAAAGTCATAGTATAGTATGTAAAAAAAAGTCATAGTATGGTATGTCAAAAAAGTCATAGTATAGTATGTAAAAAAAAGTCATAGTATAGTATGTTGAAAAATATCATATAAAAGTCATAGTATAGTATGTGGAAAAAAGTAATAGTATAGTATGTCAAAAAAAAGTAATAGTATGTTGAAAAATGTCGAAAAAAAGTCATAGTATAGTACGTAAAAAAAAGTCATATAAAAGTCATAGTATAGTAAGTCCCAAAAAAGTCATAGTATGTTGAAAAAAGTCATAATTTAGTATATTGAAAAAAGTCATAGTATAGCATGTCAAAAAAAGTCACAGTATAATATTTCAAAAAAAGTCATAGTATGGTATGTTGAAAAATATCATACAAATGTCATAGTATAGTACGTCAAAAAATGTCATATAAAAGTCATAGTATAGCATGTCGAAAAAAGTCATACAAATGTCATAGTATAGTATGTCGAAAAATGTCATATAAAAATCACAGTATAGTATGTCGAAAAAAGTCATAGTATAGTATGTCAAAAAAAGTCATAGTATAGTATGTAAAAAAAAGTCATAGTATGGTATGTCAAAAAAGTAATAGTATAGTATGTCAAAAAAGTCATATAAAAGTCATAGTATAGTAATTCGAAAAAAATTCATAGTATGTTGAAAAAAGTCATAGTATAGCATGTCGAAAAAAGTCACAGTATAATATTTCAAAAAAAGTCATAGTATGGTATGTTGAAAAATATCATACAAATGTCATAGTATAGTTTGTCGAAAAAAGTCATACAAATGTCATAGTATAGTATGTCGAAAAATGTCATATAAAAATCACAGTATAGTATGTCGAAAAAAGTCATAGTATAGTATGTCAAAAAAAGTCATGTAAAAGTCATAGTATAGCATGTCGAAAAAAGTCATAGTATAGTATGTAAAAAAAAGTCATAGTATGGTATGTCAAAAAAGTCATAGTATAGTATGTCAAAAAAGTCATATAAAAGTCATAGTATAGTAATTCGAAAAAAAAGTCATAGTATGTTGAAAAAAGTCATAGTATAGCATGTCGTAAAAAGTCATAGTATGTCGAAAAAAGGTCACAGTATAGTATGTAAAAAAAAAGTAATAGTATGGTATGTTGAAAAAAAGTCATAGTATAGTATGTGGAAAAAAGTAATAGTATAGTATGTCAAAAAAAAGTAATAGTATGTTGAAAAAAGTCATAGTATATTATGTCGAAAAAAAGTCATAGTATAGTATGTAAAAAAAAGTCATAGTATGGTATGTCAAAAAAGTCATAGTATAGTATGTAAAAAAAAGTCATAGTATAGTATGTCGAAAAATATCATATAAAAGTCATAGTATAGTATGTGGAAAAAAGTCATAGTATGTCAAAAAAGTAATAGTATAGTATGTAAAAAAAGTCATAGTATGTCAAAAAAGTAATAGTATAGTATGTAAAAAAAAGTCATAGTATGTCAAAAAAGTCATATAGAAGTCATAGTATAGTAATTCGAAAAAAAGTCATAGTATGTTGAAAAAAGTCATAGTATAGCATGTCCAAAAAAGTCATAGTATGTCAAAAAAAGTCATAATATAGTATGTTGAAAAAAGTTATAGAAAAGTCGCATTAAATTAAGTCAAAAAAGGTCATAGTTTAGTATATTGAAAAAAGTCATAGTATAGCATGTCGAAAAAAGTCATAGTATAGCATGTCAAAAAAAGTCATAGTATGGTATGTAGAAAAATGTCATATAAAAGTCATAGTATAGTTTGTCGAAAAAAGACATACAAAAGTCATGGTATAGTATGTCGAAAAAAGTCATAGTATAGTATGGTAAAAAAGTCATGTAAACGTCATAGTATAGTATGTCAAAAAAAGTCATGTAAAAGTCATAGTATAGTATGTCAAAAAAGTCATAAATGTCATAGTATAGTATGTCATAAAAAGTCATATAAAAATCATAGTATGTCAAAAGAAAGTCATAGTATGTCAAAAAAAGTCATAAAAGAGACTGACTATGTCGAAAAATGTCATGGTATAATATGTCGAAAAAAGTTATAGTATAGTATGTCAAAAAAAGTCATACATAAATCATAGTATAGTATGTGGAAAAATATCATATAAAAGTCATAGTATAGTATGTCGAAAAAAGGTCACAGTATAGTATGTAAAAAAATTCATAGTAT
>NW_023267024.1:0-1416 GCF_013103735.1 Etheostoma cragini
GTTAATAACATGTTAATAACATGTTAATAACATGTTAATAACATGTTAACAACACGTTAATAACATGGTAATAACATGGTAATAACATGTTAATAACATGTTAATAACATGTTAATAACATGTTAATAACATGTTAATAACATGTTAACAACACGTTAATAACATGGTAATAACATGCAACAACATAGTAACAACATGTTATCAACATGTTAATAACATGTTATTAACATCTTATTAACAGGTAATTGAATGTTAATAACATGGATCAGATCAGTCGGGGCTTAATGTTCATTCCTGGAGAGATGGACGGATATTTTCATCTTTTCTTACCAGGAAATGAAGACGAGGACGGAGATTTTGACAGGCCTTGTGCTGGCAGGTCAGTCTACATCGTTAAGACAAGAGGACATTTAGGACAAAGACTTCTCAGTCTTCATCATTAAGACAAGAGGACATTTAGGACAAAGACTTCTCAGTCTACATCATTAAGACAAGAGGACATTTAGGACACAGAGGTCTCAGTCTACATTGTTATGTTAACTGTCTTGTCTATTTGTGAATGTCCTGTCTCTTTAAGAACTATTCTTATTGTTATTATTATTTCAGATTATTCTCAGCATTGAGGAGGAATCTTTGTTTTGGACAGACTGGAACAAACCAGTCCCCCCCCCCCCACCGTGCTGTCAGGTGACCCGTGGGCCTCCAGGTCAGGTGGTCCTCGGGCGTCCCCCGGCTGCTGCATCAGGGACTCGGCCTTCTTGATGACGTGGTACATGCGGAGGACGAACCCTTCTCGCTCTTCTGGCACGATGAAGTCTCTGTGGATCTGGACACACACACGGCAACCGTTGCTACGCTGATCCAACAACATGCAACGTCCTCACAACAGCACGACTCGTCTGTGATTGGCTGTCGGTGCTCACCATAACCGAGGCGATGTCCTCTGGGTTGTCTCCGTCCAGGTCAAACTTGAAGGTCACCATCTTGTTGTTGTGGGTCTGCAGCTGACACTCCACCACCCGGTCCTCCTGGTCCGACACCTGAACGCACCACACGGTGGGAATGCAGCATTCAAAGACATCGTAAAATATCAAGTAGACTGGAGTATTAGATTGACTTGGTTTAGTTGGTGCTGAGAGGGGACAAAAAATATATATTATTATATATCATTATATAATAATATATATTATTATATAATGTTATATATTATTATATAATGTTACATATCATTATATATTATTATATATTATTATATAATGTTATATATTATTATATAATGTTATATATTATTATATATTATTATATATTATTATATAATGTTATATATTATTATATATTATTATATAATGTTATATATTATTATATATTATTATATAATGTTACATATCATTATATATTATTATATATTATTATATA
>NW_023267025.1:0-202 GCF_013103735.1 Etheostoma cragini
GTCTTAGTCCTATTGGCAGACAGCCATTTGAAATGTAGCCAATGGCATATAAAGAATAAAGGCCCTTTTTTACATGTCAACTGCAGTTTCTCAGTGTGCTCTCTAGTAACATCTGTCTGGTCCAGGTAGCATTGTCATTCACAAGGCTACTTTTACTTTTATACTTTAAGTAAATTTCTAAGCCTGTACCTTGTTACTTTTA
>NW_023267025.1:490-655 GCF_013103735.1 Etheostoma cragini
AAAGTGAGGGCTCTGACACAGAGAGGGATATTCCAGAGGGTGATGAAGATGAAGAAGAGGGTGAGGAGGATGAAGAAGAGAGTGAGGAGGAAGAAAACATACAGGGACAGAGAGGGGAACAGCCAGAGGGACAGCAAGTGGATCCATGTGGATCAAGTACTGCAC
>NW_023267025.1:665-905 GCF_013103735.1 Etheostoma cragini
GTGATGAAGAAGGTTCTTACTATTTTCAAAAGCAGTGCAATTACAATTTCATTGTAGGTCTACTGAGTGTCCTTAAAATGGTGCTTTCTGCTGTCAAATTCTTTTTTTGTGTCAATACGGCTCTGTTTCTTTTTTTAAGTACATACTTGGCCTACATTTTGTAATGCATGCAGGTACACATGCATACAGTGGTATGCATGCGTTTAGGAACCCATGCTGAAGTTGACTAAAAAGAGGAAT
>NW_023267025.1:944-1160 GCF_013103735.1 Etheostoma cragini
TGATCTTAATGCCTTCATTTAATAAAAAGGAGAAATCCAACCTTTAAGGACACCAGCTGCGTTGTCCAGCGATGGTGGTATAGTGGTGAGCATAGCTGCGTTCCAGTTGTAACTACTACTAACCAACTGAAGTTTATGAACATTTGTCCAAACAGATATAAACCTGCTTTTCAGGTTGTTGTGGCCGAGTGGTTAAGGCGATGGACTAGAAATCCA
>NW_023267025.1:1357-1543 GCF_013103735.1 Etheostoma cragini
ACTATGATTTATACCATTGGCAGTGCAAGTGTTTTGCCCAGGTTTGATTTCCAGCCACAGCAGTTACATTTACAGGTTGCCATATACATTACAAGTTTTACTCAGGTTTCTTCTTTTATTCAGTGATATTTCAATTCAGGAGTCATCCCAAAAGGATTAATAAAGATAAGGGGTAAGTCTATCTCT
>NW_023267026.1:0-1110 GCF_013103735.1 Etheostoma cragini
TTTAACGGATCGGAGTACTTCCTGATAATCTGACACTAATCCATTCCACCCTGATATCTACCTCAACCTTTATCGCTGTCTGACGTCACTTTGGTCGAGCCTGACGTCACTCCGCGGCTGTATATTACTGCAGTAATATTCTCACTTCCGGCCCAAAACTACACGTAAAACACGAAGATCTTACCCGAGAGAGGAGATCACCTCACGGGGTAAACAGCACGGGAACAGCCGGAAACAGACCGGCAGTCAGCTGACCGCCGCACCGCGTGACCACCCCGTGACGTCACCTGTTAGTCTTTATTGTCCGTGTCCGAAGGAGACACAGGACACAACAACAAACACAACAACAAACACAACAACAAACACAACAACAAACACAACAACAAACAACCCGCGGAGCCAGATGGTCGAGGACCGGGGGGACCAGGGACACGGGCAAGGAGAGATCGAGGAATCCGGTCCAGTACTACACTACCCACAATCCTCTGCGTTACAGCGACGTCTCTGATTGGTGGAAGTCGGCTGCTCTCTGGACTGAACCGGCTCTCAGTTCCATTCAAATTAGCTTTATTGGCATGAATATGACAACAATATTGCCCACAATAACTTCCAATCTACAGAAGAACTATTAACTAATTCATCTCATTAAATAATAATTAAAGCGGAAAGTATTATAATTAAAATAAATTGTGTGTGTGCGTTAGAAAAATTAAAATATAATAAAGAAATTTAAATAAAATAAATAAAACTGTAAGCCTTTATGTGTGTTAAAAATATTGTGTGAGTGTGTTTTAAAAATCAAAAAAATGATTAAAAATAAAATAAAATAAATAATACAGTAAGCGTGTGTGTGTGTGTATAATAATAGACAAAAAAATAATAATTGATTAAAAATAATAATACATTAAAAAAAAAGCAGTATCACCTGTAAAAACAAATCGATTACTAAAATATCAACAATCAAAATAATAATAAGTTATAACTTTGTCCAGTTTGTCAGTCCGAGGTCCCCCTGGTCCCCCTGGTTCCCCTGGTCCCCCTGGTTCCCCTGGTCCCCCTGGTTCCCCTAGTCCCCTGGTCCCCCTGGTCCCCTGGTCCCCTGGTCCCCCT
>NW_023267027.1:0-1868 GCF_013103735.1 Etheostoma cragini
TGCTACGTCCTGTTACGTCCTGCTACGTGCTGCTACGTCCTGCTACGTCCTGCTACGTGCTGCTACGTCCTGCCACGTGCTGCTGCGTCCTGTTACGTCCTGCTGCGTCCTGCTACGTCCTGTTACGTCCTGTTACGTCCTGCTACGTCCTGCTACGTCCTGTTGCGTCCTGCTGCGTCCTGTTACGTCCTGTTACGTCCTGTTACGTCCTGCTGCGTCCTGCTGCGTCCTGCTACGTCCTGTTGCGTCCTGCTACATCCTGTTACGTCCTGCTGCGTCTTGCTGCGTCCTGCTGCGTCCTGTTGCGTCCTGCTGCGTCCTGTTGCGTCCTGCTACGTCCTGTTACGTCCTGCTGGAAACAGTACTACAAACTACTATTTTTTCTATTTTTGTTATTTCCACTCTTCATTCTAACCCCAACCGGCCCGTCAGACACCGCCTACCAAGAGCCTGGGTCTGGGCCTGGGCCTGGGCCTGGGCCTGGGTCTGGGACTGGGCCTGGGCCTGGGTCTGGGACTGACCGAGGATTCTGCCTAAAAGGAAGCTTTTCCTCGCCACTGTGGCCCTGTTGCTTGCTCTGGAGGAAACTACTAGAACTGTTGGGTCCTTGTAAATTCTGGAGTGTGGTCTAGACCTGGTCTATCTGTAAAGCGTCTCGAGATAACTCTTGTTGTTAATTGATACAATAAATAAAATTGAATTGAAAATGTAATTGAATTCATACACGCACACACATAGACACACACACAGACATACACTCACACACAGACACACACACACAAACAGACAAACGCTACTGTTTAACTGATTGAGGAGAAGTGAGAGTGATATTTCGGCTGTTGCTACGGTAACATATGAATGTGTGAATGCAGGTGGTCCGGCCCCGTCCTGCCCTCGCCTGTCCCCGCTGTTTGGGAGGAGAACCTGTAAGATACCCACACACGCACACACACACACACGCACACACAGAGACACACACACACACAAAATCATAGTATAGTATGTCAAAAATCTCAAAAAAGTCATAGTATAGTATGACAAAAGTCCAGAAAAAAACATAGAGTATGTCGAAAATCTAGAAAAAATCGTGGTATAGTATGTCGAAAATCAAAATAACAAAAGTCATAGTATAGTATGTTTAAAATCTTGAAAAGAGTAACAGTATAGTATTTGGAAATTCTGGGAAAATGTCATAGTATAGTATTTCAAAAATCTTGAAAAAGTAATAGTATAGTGTGTCAAAAATCTAGAAAAAAAGTCATAGTATAGTATGTTGAAAATCTAGAAAAATAATCATAGAATTTCGAAAATCTTCAAAAAAGTCATAGTGTAGTATGTCAAAAATCTAAATAAGATTCATAGTTTAGTGTGTCGAAAATCTAGAAAAATAGTATGTCAAAAATCTTGAAAAAGTCATAGTATAGTGTGTGGAAAATCTAGAAAAAAAAGTCATAGTATAGTATATCAAAAAAATCACTAAAAAAGTCATAGTATAGTATGTCAAAAATCTTGAAAAAAGTCATAGTATAGTATGTCAAAAATGTTAAAAAGCTCATAGTATGTCAATAAAGTCATAGTATAGTATGTCGAAAATCTTTATAGTATGTCAAAACTCTTGAAAAAAGTCATAGTGTAGTATGTCAAAAATGTAAAAAAAAGTCATAGTATAGTATGTCAATAAAGTCATAGTATAGTATGTCGAAAATCTCGGAAAAAAAAAGGCACAGTATAGTACATCGAAAATCTCAAAAAAAGTCTTAGTATAGTATGTCAATAATCTTGAAAAAGTCATAGTATAGTGTGTCAAAAATCTAGAAAAAAAGTCATAGTATAGTATGTTGAAAATCTAGAAAAATAATCATAGAATT
>NW_023267028.1:0-3391 GCF_013103735.1 Etheostoma cragini
TAAGAGTTTATTCCAACCAGACCAGAGTGGTGATTGTTGGAACAGTGGAAAGATGAACCAAGACGGCTTTTGGGAGTTCTATTTAGTTTCTCTTCACTTTGAATTAAGTGTGTTTTACGATGATAAAAGTAGTGATTATTTACATGGAGTCTGGTGGAGATATGCTGCTCTATACACACTAAAAGTAGTGATATTGTGTGTGTGTGTGTGTGTGTGTGTGTGTGTGTGTGTGTGTGTGTGTGTGTGTGTGTGTGTGTGTGTGTGTGTGTGTGTGTGTGTGTGTGTGTGTGTGTGTGTGTGTGTTGTCAGACGTCATCCAGCAGGGGGGGCTCCAGGACACGGGGACATTTTGTCTGAATCACCTGCAGCAACACACACTATTTATTTAAGAAAGTAAACTTTAAAGAGAAACAGAGATTTTCTGCAAACAAAATGAAAGAAACATATTGTTATAATATTTTAATAATGTTAATATATGATAACTAGCACTGGCTTCATTATCGGACAACACATATTTTAAGATAGGATGAAACTATGAGCTGTGTTCATTCATTCAGAACTCACCAAATTATAAAACGGTTGCAGTGTGTGTGTGTGTGTGTGTGTGTGTGTTTTTGTGTTTGTGTGAGTGTGAGAAAGAGTGGGTGTGGGTGGGTGTGTCTGTATCGTGTGTGTGTGTGTGTGTGTGTGTGTGTGTGGGGGGGTGTTGCTGTCTGTCTTATTGTGACTGTGCGCGTGCGCGTCTATGTGTGCGCTTGTGTGTATGTGTTTGTTTCTGTGTATGTGCGTGTCTGTGTGGCATCATGTTTTTCTATATATATGTGTGTGTGTGTGTGTGTGTGTGTGTTTGTGTGTGAGTGTTTGTGTGTGTGAGTGTTTGTGTGTGTTGGCGTGTGTGTGCGCGTGCGCGCGCTCTCCAGGCTGCGTCATAGGGGAAAGGGAAAGGGCGGTGCCCCCAGGTAGGAGCACCAGCAGCGGTCACATCATCACACAAACACGCGCACACACACACACACACACACACAGAGGAAGCAGTGTGTGTTCACAGCACAGCAGCGGAGACTCCCAGGTGCCACATACACACACACACTGGCACGCCCACACGCACGCGCTCAGTGGTGAAGGACGAACGGAGCAAAGGAGACGAAAACAACCGGAACATTTGGAAATATCGAAACAGGGAAGTGCGACAGGAGCGCGTGGCTGTGAGCGGAGACGCGTCCTCGGCAGCATGTTCAGCTGGGGGAAGCAGGAGCAAGGTGGACGCAACAAGGACGGAGAGATGTACCAGACGGTGACGGAGGGACTCCAGAGCCTCTACCTGAAGAAGCTGCTGCCGCTGGAGGAGACCTACCTCTTCCATGACTTCCACTCCCCGGCCCTGGAGGCGGCCGACTTCCAGAGCAAGCCCATGGTGCTGCTGGTCGGCCAGTACTCCACCGGGAAGACCACCTTCATCAGGTAGGCACCGGCACCGGCACCGGCCGGAGGCTCGCGTGAACCTCTGTTACCTGCGTGTGTAATCAGTAGTGTTAGTTATAAAGCTCCCTGGGGGGGGGGGCGGACAGTTAGAGTTACTTTGCATGTGTGGCAAAACCACTTCTATAAGCTGTCAACTCACCTTACACGTTCTCTGGTGCCAGTCATCGTGTGAAAATCTGTCTTTTTAAAGCCTATTTTCGTTTTAGATAAGGAAACAGAAGTGTCCGCGCATAATATAAGATGCCAAACTAATGTCTCTCATGTTGGAACAAATTCGGCAAAAAAACAACTCACCAAATCCCTTCTGTATTTTAGGAAAAGTGCCCTTTTGTGACGTGGTTCTCAGTTCTTGAGACGCGCCTGCTCTGTTAATTCTGCTAGGATTCGGCAATGAAAGCAACATAAAAAACGTGAAATATCATTAAATACTAAATGTTTTGAGGGACCAGGTTCTTGCCGAAGTGGATAATGTAAAATTCATAAGTACAAAGTGTGTCAACTCTTTCTCTGCCATGTGGAAATTTTGGACAAAAGCAATATGATCTTAATTAGGCTACTTTGTTATGGGAGTTTGGTTTGACTTTCCCCTTCAATGTGTTTCACTTTATTTAACCTTGGAGAACTCAGAGACACGTTGAGTTTGTTGTGAATGTCAGCAAACAGACGAAGTGACATGGATGAGTTGTAGTTTTCAGAGCATTGTGACCGCGTGAGCATCAGCTGAGGCTCATGGGTAATGTAGTACGCGTCATGAGATGTTTACTATGGAGCGTCGGTTCGGTGTAACTGAGCTGCCATTGTCCCTCGGTCGGTCTCTTTATCCTGCAGCTGGGATGTTTCCGGTTGTTTTGGGTGTCTTTGATGAGTCAGATGGGATTTCAGCTGAGCTGATTTATGGTTTTTACTGAATATTATATGGAAAAGTTAATTTTTTTAGGAATGTAAAGTAAAACTTGTGTGATGTCAGCGTATTAAATGTGAATAGTTTCTACTTTCTTCTTTCCTGTGGGACAAACTGAATAACTAACTAATTTCTGTGAGTTGACATTTTAGAGACCAAGTAAATAATCCTGCAGGAAAATAACAGATAGTTAAAAAAAAAAATAATATTATAACTTCATTCATGAGCCTTTTTATCAGTAGTTGTTCTAACCAAAAACCAAAAAAAGGAATCATGTCTGTGACTCATGTCCTCAGTGTCTTCCTGTCTTTAACCGTCCTGGTGTCCTCGGGTCTAATCTGTCCCTCTTTAATAAATGTTTTTATCTTAAATCTGAGTTTCTTTTTAACCAAATTACCATAAAAACGGATTCCTTCCAACGCTCTTTCATTCCTCTGATCTTAACCATTAGTCAAAATAATTCATAATTTCTGCTTTTTTAACTCTAATATTAGGAATAATTCTCTATAAATGAGGGTTATTGACCATGGATTCCAAAATGTATAAAACAAGTAAGGTGGTGGTCATGGAAACTAAAACAAAGTCTGAAAAAGGGACGAAGATGTCAGATGTTTTGACCCGGGAGACAACACGAGGGTTAAAACCAGCTGTTTTCTACCCAGAGGCACATAGTCACGAGGTGAAGAGCTGACACACACAGACACACACACACACACACACAGACACACACACACACACAGTGGTGGTGGAGGAAGTTCTGTATCTCAGTTTTGAAGTGTAACTGTCTCCATGATGAAACTAAAACCGGTTTTTGTGAATGGAGTCAAACGGACTCTCTGAAAGAAAAATACTAAACAGAACCTGAAGGAACAAAAGCTTGGTACCGGGGTGGTACCCGCAGAGGGAGGGAGGGATATGAGCGAGTGATGCCGAGTCCATGTTGTAGAGACCCCGGTGATGCCGAGTCCATGTTGTAGAGACCCCGGTGATGCCGAGTCCATGTTGTAG
>NW_023267030.1:0-243 GCF_013103735.1 Etheostoma cragini
AATATTCATGAAAAAGTCATAGTATAGTATGTCGAAAAAAATCTAAAAAGTCATAAAAAGTAAAAGTCATAGTATAGTATGTCGAAAAAAATAAAAAGTCATAGTACAGTATGTCAAAATATTAATAAAAAAGTAATAAAAAGTAAAAGTCATAGTATAGTATGTTGAAATATTCATAAAACGTCATAGTATAGTATGTACTAAAAGTTCATTAAAAAGTAAAAGTCATAGTATAGTATGTCA
>NW_023267030.1:466-644 GCF_013103735.1 Etheostoma cragini
GTATGTTGAAATATTCATAAAACGTCATAGTATAGTATGTACTAAAAATTCATTAAAAAGTAAAAGTCATAGTATAGTATGTCGTAAACGTTAATAAAAAGTCATAGTATAGTATGTCAAAATATTCATAAAAAAGTCACAAAAATAAAAGTCATAGTATAGTATGTACTAAAAATTC
>NW_023267030.1:876-1099 GCF_013103735.1 Etheostoma cragini
ATAGTATGTGGAAATATTCATAAAAAAGTCATAGTATAGTATGTTGAAAAGATTCATTAAAAAGTAAAAGTCATAGTAAAGTATGTCGAAATATTCATGAAACGTCATAGTATGTCGAAATATAATAAAAATGTCATAGTATAGTATGTCAAAATATTCATAAAAAATTCATTAAAAAGTAAAAGTCATAGTATAGTATGTTGAAATATTCATAAAAAAGTCA
>NW_023267031.1:0-1534 GCF_013103735.1 Etheostoma cragini
GTCTAAGTCTCTGAGTCTGGGTCTAAGTCTCTAAGTCTGGGTCTAAGTCTCTGAGTCTGGGTCTAAGTCTCTAAGTCTCTGAGTCTGGGTCTAAGTCTCTGAGTCTGGGTCTAAGTCTCTGAGTCTGGGTCTAAGTCTCTAGGTCTAAGAGTCTGGGTCTAAGTCTCTGAGTCTGGGTCTAAGTCTACAGATGCTCTAAGCCGGCCGTGTCCACCTTGACTTTGAGGAACAGCGTGTCGTCTTGGACGTACGCGGCGCTGTGAGCCGCGAGGAGCTCGTTGAGGGGGACGAAGCAGGAAAACCCGACCGCGACGTTGCTGGCGGACTCGGCGGGGGGGCGCTGGAAGCTTTGGGACGCCGGGTCGGGTCTGAAGCTCAGACTGCGGTGGTTGGCGGCGCCGCTTTGATCCAGAACGGACAGGGACACGGTCTGTCTGAAGGGCCACGGCAGCAGAGCGTCGAAGTCTCCCGGCATCAGGACCACGTACAGGGACAGGTGAGTCCCTCGTCCCTCCCCGTCCCCGTTCAGGTACACCTTGGCGGCCATTTTGTAGCCGCAGCGGCCGGTGTGGAAGGGCACGCTGCTCAGGCACGGCGGCTGACCTCTGACCTCCGCTTCCCTCCTGGTCCCGAAGTCATGGATCTTCCAGATGAGTCTGCCGTCGTAGGACGTGGCCTCGAGGTCCCGCAGGCGCCCCAGGTCCTGGGCCAGCGTGGCGGCGTGGAGGTCCAGGAGACCCGAGTGATGGTCCAGGTTCTCCCCCAGAGATCCTGGAAGAGGAAATAACAACAGCGTTCCCGCAGATGGTCCACAAAACACGTTGTTGTTGTTTAAATCTCGAGGTTTAGTTATTTATAGGGTGCATTATTCATTTATAGGAAATTATCCCTAATGTTTGAGTTAGAAAAGCAGAAAATAAATGAAAGGAATGGATGTTGATGTAATCACAGACTGGAATATGTCAACTTTTACTCAATACTATTTATATTTAATACCAATACTACTTTATATATACATACATATAATACTACTACTATTTATATTAATACTAATACTACTTTATATATACATATATATAATACCAATACTATTTTAAAACACTTCCATTTGTTTTACAATGCTATAAAATTGAATAAGACCCAAAATGAATGAAAGTAGAGATGTGTACTTGGCAAAGAGCGTTGGGTGGAATCAATCATGTTATTTTGGGAAATTAAAAACAACATTGATATAGGAATCACTGGTCAGGTCAGGTTGCCATGACTGCAGGTTGCCAGGTGTTGTTACCCAGGTGATCTCTGAGGGCCTCGGCTGCCGACACTTCCTGGATCACAGCATCCAGAGACTTCCTCAGGTCCTCCAGGTCCTCCAGACCACCGAGTCCCCGGGACACCTGCTGGACGTCCTGCTGGACGGTGGACAGGACGTCCTGCTGGACGGCCAGCGTCCTCTGACCAGACAGACAGACAGGTACCATGCTTTAATAACACTACAGACAGACAGACAGACAGGTACCATGCTTTAATAACACTA
>NW_023267032.1:0-1126 GCF_013103735.1 Etheostoma cragini
CATGTAAATAATCACTACTTTTAGCGTGTATAGAGCAGCATATCTCCACCAGACTCCATGTAAATAATCACTAGTTTTTATTTTTATTTTTATTTAGTTTTTGTCCATTTTGAATGAAATGTGTTTTATGATGTTAAAAGTAGTGATTATTTACATGGAGTCTGGTGGGTTTGGATGGCACCTTGTAAACTGAGTAACACAAACCGTGGTTGTAAAGTAACTGTGTGTGTGTGTGTGTGTGTGTGTGTGTCCAGCTGACATCACTTCCTCCAGCAACATCGAGCAGTGTCTGAAGGAGGCGGCCTACATGAAGGACTTCCACCATCCCAACGTCATCCAGCTCATCGGTAACACACACACACACACACACACACACACACAGACTGAAGAACAGTCTTCATATAGTGGTAAAAAAACATGATTGACTGAGTCTAGGAATTAATATCTTTAAAAAAAACTACACACACAAACACACACACTTGGGCATTAACACAGACGCTAATAAACGCATGCTAACACACACACACTATCACACGTGCTAACACACACACGGGGCTCTGACTGCCATTTGCTCCCGTCCAATAGGAGTGAGCCTCCACCGGCGGCCGGGCCTGCGGCTGCCGGTCCCGATGGTCATCCTCCCGTTCATGAAGCACGGCGACCTGCACACCTTCCTGCTGCTGTCCCGCCTCGGAGAGCAGCCGTTTGTAAGAGCATTTAAAGGACCAGGACGCTTTTATTTTAATGACATCACTTCCTCCCAGTTAGTCCTGCTGGTTCACTGCAGTTTCTTTATATGATATTATATAATATTAATGATAAAAGTAGTGATTATCTACATGGAGTCTGGTGGGTTTTATGGTGGTTTTGGGTCTGTTTCTGGATTCTGACTGTGTCCTCGTCTCTGTGTGTCCTCTCCCATCAGGACTTGTCCCTGCAGACTCTTCTGCAGTTCATGTTGGACATCTCTCGGGGGATGGAGTACCTGAGCAGCCGGAGCATCATCCACAGAGACCTCGCCGCCCGAAACTGCATGTCAGTGCACCAATCAGCTCGCACGATCTTCAAACACACACACACACACACACACACACACACACACTCTCAGGCTTCCTCATTTACAGAA
>NW_023267033.1:0-1430 GCF_013103735.1 Etheostoma cragini
ATTTATATTTATATTTATATTTATATTTATTTATTTATTTATTAATTATTTATTTTAAATTTTTTTATTTTTAAATGACTTTCAGAGTCCACCACAGACTGTAATAAGCCACAAAACCCTTTATACTGTGTGCGTGTGTGCGTGCGTGCGTGCGTGCATGTGTGTGTGTGTGCGTGTATATCACAGCTAAATCAGAGCTAACTTAAAGCTAACTTAAAGCTAACTTAAAGCTAACCTAAAGCTAACTTAAAGCTAACCTAAAGCTAACCTAAAGCTAACTTAAAGGTAACCTAAAGCTAACTTAAAGCTAACTTAAAGCTAACCTAAAGCTAACTTAAAGCTTACCTAAAGCTAACTTAAAGCTAACCTAAAGCTAACTTAAAGCTAACCTAAAGCTAACTTAAAGCTAACCTAAAGCTAACTTAAAGCTAACCTAAAGCTAACTTAAAGCTAACCTAAAGCTAACCTAAAGCTAACTTAAAGCTAACCTAAAGCTAAAGCTAACAGAGCAGTTTTCTAGACCCTTTGAGTTTGTTTTTCTTCCTGTTTAGTTTATGTTAAATATTAATTAATTATATATGAAGGAAATGTGAGTGTTAAAACACCCGGGACCTCCCAGAACCAGAACCAGTACCCCCACCCCCCATGCCCCCCCATGCCCCCCCATGCCCCCCGTCCACGAGGCGTGTTGTGTCCATGCAGACAGACGGGACGCAGGATGTTGTGGATGGGGGGATGGAGTGAAGCCCACCGTCGTCCCAAAACTCAAATATCAATAAAGTTTAAAAAAAAGAACGGTAGTATACATATATACACAAAATAACAAAACAACAAATAACAAAAATAATTATTATAAATAAAAAATAAATGAAAGAAATATAAAGAAATTTAAAATGAATATTTTTAAATGAATTAAAGAATTCAATTTATCAGAAAAAAAGATTAATCCATGAGAGAATAAAAAAATAAAAAAATAAAATAATTTTAAATAATATTGTGTCCATGGAAACACAGCTAACAATCAAAGATGGAGGATTTAGAGAAAAATAAACCAATAAAAGTTAAAACAGAAGTTTAAAACCCGAAGAAGCAAAAGCAGCAGCAAGCAGGGATGGATGACATCACTCTCTCTCTCTCCTTTCTCTCGCCATCCTCTCTCTCTCTCTCTGTCCTTCCACCTGTCTCTCTCTCTGTCTACCTGTCTGTCTGTCTGTCTCTCTCTCTGTCTACCTGTCTGTCTGTCTGTCTGTCTACCTGTCTGTCTCTGCACGCTGGTGTCTTTCTGTCCTACAGAGGAAGGAAAGAAAGAAAAGAGTCTCACCCAGAATGGCCGTCGGGACGAAGGGATCTGGAGACAGGAGACATCAGCAGCAGAGAGACAGAAAGAGAGACAGACAGGAGACATCAGCAGCAGAGAGACAGAAAGAGAG
>NW_023267034.1:0-435 GCF_013103735.1 Etheostoma cragini
AATTTTATTGCCTTTTAACACTTGCTGCATTATTTCATTTTCAGAATATGAGCTTTTGCAGCTCTTTTACAGATTGGACAAAAACACTTCTTGGAAATGCCGGGGATTGAACCCAGGGCCTCATAGATACAAAGCATGCGCTCTACCACTGAGCTACATCCCCTCAATCTTTTCAGTTTTTTTTAAAAACTTTTTTCTGAGATCATTGAATAACAGAAGAAACCTGGGTGAAATATGTAATGTTTATTTTGTATATGGTTTTCAAAACATGGCGGTGGCTTAAAATCAAACCTGGGCAAAATGCTTGCACTCCTATGGCATAAATCATAGTCGAAACGTAACACATCTGTTGCTTTTCTGCTTGACATTACAACACTCACTGCAAATCTTGGCACTGAGTAATGCATTGGTGGACGAGTGGCTTCCAGTACCTAT
>NW_023267034.1:445-583 GCF_013103735.1 Etheostoma cragini
GTCCTGACCAAACAAAACATGTGTCACCTTCCCTCGTGGCTTCCCTAGCCTCATCAGGGGTCTTAACAGCAGAAAAGCATGAGCCTGTGTAACCTTCAGGAAGTCCTCAGAAAAGACTTTAGTGCCGTCTAAATGTGG
>NW_023267034.1:708-895 GCF_013103735.1 Etheostoma cragini
ATTTATCCAAAGTCCCTACAGTTAATAAGTACTTCTGGCCATTAATCTCCACGAGAACCTCGCTGGTCTGGTGTTCAGACTCATTACCATGAATAGACTTTAGAATCAGACTTGAAACAGTTTAGGACTTTAACTCTTAATATGCTACAACTTCAACCTATTGTCCCAGAACTGCAACTTAACATTC
>NW_023267034.1:1021-1192 GCF_013103735.1 Etheostoma cragini
GCATTTTAGGACCATAACTCTTAAAATTCTAAAACTACAACCTATTGTTCTACAACTGCAAATCAACATTCCAGAACTGTAGCTTAACATTCATGAACTTAAACCTAACATTCTAGAACTGCAGCTTACCATTCTAGAACTACAATGTAACCTTTTAGGACTATGAGCAAC
>NW_023267034.1:1247-1524 GCF_013103735.1 Etheostoma cragini
CAGCTCAAATTTCTAGAATGAAAGCTTAACTTTCTAGAACTGCATCTTAACATTCTAGAACTTCAACACAACATTCTAGACTGCAGTTTGACATTCTAGAAATCAAAGATTACATTGTAGAATGGTAGCTTAACATTCTTGAACTTCAGCCTAACATTCTAGAACTGCCAAGTAACAGTCTAGAACTGTAACATTTCAGTACTTTTGAGTAAAATTTTGGGACCGCAACTCAACACTTAAGAAGTGCCTGGCTAGCTCAGTCGGTAGAGCATGAGAC
>NW_023267034.1:1534-2002 GCF_013103735.1 Etheostoma cragini
AGGGTCGTGGGTTCGAGCCCCACGTTGGGCGGTTGTATTATAGAGAGTGGGATTCCCTGAGATCTGCACAGTATCAGTGGTGTGGATTGTCTGTTTATCGCAGGGATAGCAGTTCCATCCGAGTGACAAAATCCCTGTAATTTACCAGACTAAAATTCAATTCAATTTTATTTATAGTAACAAGTCATAACAAGAGTTATCTCAAGACACTTTACAGATAGAGTAGGTCTAGACCACACTCCAGAAGTTACAAGGACCTAACAGTTCTTGTAGTTTCCTCCAGAGCAAGCAACAGTGCGACAGTGACAAGGAAAAACTTCCTTTAAGGCAGAAACCTCGGACAGACCCAGGTTCTTTGTAGGCGGTGTCTGACGGGCCGGTTGGGGTTAGTGGAAATAACAAAAATAGAAAAAATAGAAGTTTATAGCAGTTCTTTGTAGTAGTTCATGGCATAGCAGGGCACTGTGC
>NW_023267034.1:2205-2395 GCF_013103735.1 Etheostoma cragini
AGATAGAGGAGAGAGGAGCTCAGTGTATCAAAGGATGTCCCCAGCTGTCTAAAACTATTACAGCAAAACCAAGAGAGAGAGGGTAAAGGGAGGAGCCTGGTCAGGCTAGAACTCTCCCAAACCGGATCGGGCTGTATGCCAAGTCTCCCTTTAGTTTTATTATATTCTTGATTATATGATAGATAAATCT
>NW_023267034.1:2405-2532 GCF_013103735.1 Etheostoma cragini
ATGACGAGAAGCAGGTGGGCCGGGTTAGGCGGACGCTGCAACTCCTCACTCCCTAACAATATTCAATTCTATGCCCTGACTATGAGCTTTATCAAAGCATAACCAAGAGAGACAGGGTAAAGAGAGG
>NW_023267034.1:2542-2650 GCF_013103735.1 Etheostoma cragini
AGCTAGAACTCTCCCCAACCGGATTCGGCTGTATGTCAAGTCTCCCTTTTAGTTTTATTACATGCTTGATTATGTGATTGAGGAATCTGACAGCTATGACGAGAATCA
>NW_023267034.1:2660-2767 GCF_013103735.1 Etheostoma cragini
GTTAGGCGGACGCTGCAACTCCTCACTCCCTAACAATATTCAATTTTTTTAAATCTTAAATGTGGGCAGACGGTGTCTGCCTCCCGAACCCAAACTGGAACCTGGTT
>NW_023267034.1:2777-2995 GCF_013103735.1 Etheostoma cragini
GGAGCCTGATAACTGAACGCTCTGGCTCCCGTTCTACTTTAAGAGACTCTAGGAACCACAAGTAACCTTGCATTGTGGGAGCGTAGTGCTCTTGTAGGGTTGTAAGTTACTATGAGCTCTTTTACGATAAGATGGTGCCTGATCATGAAGAGTTTTGTAGGTGAGAAGAAGGAATTTAAATTATATTCTAGATTTTACAGGAAGCCAATGCAGAGAAG
>NW_023267034.1:3149-3296 GCF_013103735.1 Etheostoma cragini
TGCAGTAGTCCAGCCTAGATGTAACAAATGCATGGACTATTTTTCTGCATCATTTTTAGACAGGTATTCCTGATTTTTGCAATAGTACGTAGGTGAAAGAAGGCAATCCTTGAAATTTGCTTTATGTGGGAATTAAAGGACATGTCC
>NW_023267034.1:3306-3454 GCF_013103735.1 Etheostoma cragini
TAACTCCAAGATTCCTCACAGTGGTGCTGGAGGCCAGGGTGATGCCATCAAGAGTAACTATCTCTTTGGATAATGCGTCACGGAGGTGCTTGGGTCCCAGAGCAATAACTTCCGTTTTTATCTGAGTTTAACATTAGAAAATTACAGG
>NW_023267034.1:3574-3850 GCF_013103735.1 Etheostoma cragini
GCATAACAATGAAAGTTTATGGAGTGTTTCCTAATAATACTGCCTAAAGGAAGCATAAAGTGAACAGGATTGGACCGAGCACAGATGCTTGTGGGACTCTATAACTAACTTTGCCGTGCATGGAGGATTCATGTTAACGTGAACAAACTGAGATTGATCTGATAAATAAGGCTTAAACCAGCTTAGGGCAGTCCCTTTAATGTCAATTAAATGTTCCAATCTCTGTAATAAGGTATGATGGTCAATGGTATCAAATGCAGCACTAAGATCTAATAA
>NW_023267034.1:3860-4045 GCF_013103735.1 Etheostoma cragini
CTGATGCAATTAGGAGGTCATTAGTAATTTTCACAAGTGCTGTCTCTGTACTATGATTAACTAAATCCTGACTGAAAATCCTCAAATAAGCTGTTGTTATGCAGAAGGTCACATAGCTGTTTGGCAACTGCTTTCTCAAGAATCTTAGAGAGAAATGGAAGGTTGGATATAGGTCTATGGTTGAC
>NW_023267034.1:4126-4484 GCF_013103735.1 Etheostoma cragini
TTGGTTATATATAGTAGAGAAGTGCTGACTAAGGGTGAAACTTCTTTAAGTAGCCTAGTCGGGATAGGGTCTAAGAGGCAGGTTGATGGTTTAGATGAAGAAATAACTGAATTAAATTGGTAAAGATTAAGTGAAGCAAAGCAGTCTAAACATTTATCTGGTTTGCAGCTGTTTCTAAGGTTCCTGAGTTTAGAGAAAAGTCAGTGCCAGTTAAAGGCAGGTCTTGGTGAATTTTGCTTCTAATAGTTGCAATTTTATCATTGAAGAATCTCATAAATTTGTTACTACTAAGAGCTATGGGAATACTTGGCTCAATAGAGCTGTGACCATCCGTCAGCCTGGCTACAGTGCTGAAAAG
>NW_023267035.1:0-1008 GCF_013103735.1 Etheostoma cragini
CAGGCTAATTACTGCTAACTAACATGCTAGTTAACATTAACATAGACACAGGCTAATAACTGCTAACTAACATGCTAGGTAACATTAACATAGGCACAGGCTAACTACTGCTAACTAACATGCTAGTTAACATTAACATAGACACAGGCTAATGACTGCTAACTAACATGCTAGTTAACATTAACATAGACACAGGCTAATGACTGCTAACTAACATGCTAGTTAACACTAACATAGACACAGGCTAATGACTGCTAATTAACATGCTAGGTAACATTAACATAGACACAGGCTAATGACTGCTAATTAACATGCTAGGTAACATTAACATAGACACAGGCTAATGACTGCTAACTAACATGCTAGTTAACATTAACATAGACACAGGCTAACTACTGCTAACTAACATGCTAGTTAACACTAACATAGACACAGGCTAATGACTGCTAACTAACATGCTAGTTAACATTAACATAGACACAGGCTAATGACTGCTAACTAACATGCTAGGTAACATTAACATAGACACAAGCTAATTACTGCTAACTAACATGCTAGTTAACATTAACATAGACACAGGCTAATGACTGCTAACTAACATGCTAGGTAACATTAACATAGACACAAGCTAACTACTGCTAACTAAAATGCTAGTTAACAGTAACATAGCTTACCCTGGACTATACGGTGATTCCTTTACTATGCGACGGTTAGTTGCGTGGTTATGACACAACCTTTAGCCTATTTTTATAACAACGTCTGCTACGGAGCCGTAACGGGAGCTACAAGCTAACAGAGCCTTTTACACATCGTTGTGTTCCTTTATAAATAAACAACAAACAAACAGAGTCTTTAAGCGCATCAGATGTGAAGTTGTTCTGTCAAAGTGGCGCCAAACTGAATGGGAGTCAATGGGATGCTAACGGCAGCTGATGGCTTCCTATCCTTAAAATGGCGCCATGGGACCCCACGCACCCTGAGGAGAGCACCCCCCCCCCCCAGGACAAT
>NW_023267036.1:0-3117 GCF_013103735.1 Etheostoma cragini
TGATTTGATGAATAAGATATGCATTCATCTATAGCCTACAGAATAGATTATTGTCCGTTGAGTTATATAAAACTCTCAATTTAGAATTTCTAGCTAGTAGAATTTGTCTGCTGTCTGTGGACAAGTAAAATGTTACCAGAGGTTCTGTTATAAGTAATAAACATGAAACGTTTCTGGCTTTATTTTGAAAGTGTAACCGGACGTTGCTTATTTATTTTCCTAATTCAGTCCACCCGGACGTGTGTAAACGTGTTGTTGCTAACTTGACAGTGCCACGGTCTCATATCAATCGTCGAAAAGTGACGCTAGAAGGCTCCTAGAGCGTCACTTCTTGAAGCGTAGGGCCACTGACCAAGCGGCAGTTTTTGACGCATCGGGAATGAGAACGTGTTGGCCGGACACAACAGAAGCAATCTGTGTGTAGGGAGGGGCGCTGGGACTAGCCTATCACAGAATAGTGTAGGGGAGGGGCGCTGTGACTAGCCTATCACAGAACGCAGACACAGTCAATGAGGACTTTTATTCAATCAGAGTACAGGTATTGACTCGTAATGCTAGTATAGAAAGAAAATGTCTTTCTCTTTGCAAACTATCTTAAACCTGAATAAACAAATATTTTTAAAGATTAGCTATTATTGATGATATAATATGAGTTGCTTCGTGTAAAAGAATAAGCATTGAATTACCTATTTAATATTTTGTCAGTGTCATATTATACTTTTGATCATATTAAGGCTGTAAAATGATGAAAACAACTAATAGGCCCAATCAATTTTGCTTAGCTCCACAGTAGTAAACACAAATATGAAAGACAAGGAAAAACTGCACTCGGACGGAAGACAGACAGAAAGTGCACACTATCCAGTCTGCTACTGCACACCTGCTAAACTTTAACCAGTTTTGAGATACAAATATTTACACATACCCACGTTGTCTGGCCTTAAGTTTGCTTAAAAATTGTATCTGAAATCTTCTTTTTCTCTTGTTTTTTCCTCCTCTTTCAATTGTTCTGCAAAGAACCTGAAAAGCATTTCAGAGCTGTTCAACAGTGGACAGAAGGCAGTTCTTTATCTGACTGCATCTCTTTATGAAGATTTAATGAATGGTTGTTTGTGTAGAGCTTGGGATACCTAACCACAATACTTTGTTTTAGGCTTCACATGTTATCTGTTACTTACCAGTTTTTTTTTTTTAATGGCGGCGCGCATGGTGGTAGCTGTACGCTACCTAAGTTAGCCCTCAAAGACAGACCTGGATTGATGCCTGTTTATGAGTTGATTTAGTGAGTTCATATTTTATGTTAATGATCAATTAAAATCACCTGTTAACCTAGCCGTTCCTCATTGTTAATGTGAATTGTACGTATAAGGTGTAAATGTCTAGTATGTTAGACGCAGTTTGGCTGTGTTTAGCCTTTTAACTGGCTAGTAATCTGAGCCACCCCTACATGGTAGAATTGGTATGATCCAATTTTAGGGGTTGGGTCCAGGCCTATATAGGTAGGCAGTTGAGTGTGTTCTAGAGGAGAGCATTAGTGGTGGGCGATACTGCAAAATTTGGTATCGATCCGATACCAAATACATATAGGGTCCGTATTGCCGATACCAATACCAATACGATACTTTTTACTTAAAAAAAATACTTTTGTGTAGGGGAGAGCATTTCATTATTTCTGAGGTGAATGAATGATCAATTCTTTAGGCAATATTTTTTTTATTAATGTATTGAAGTGCACACAATTATTAGTTATTAGGCACTGTAGAATGAATACAAACCAAATTTTACAGCCTTTAAAAAAAAAAAAAATAATAATAATAAAAAATTCGCGATGTCTTATTCTTGAGCAATCGCACTAACTAATGCACAAGACGCAATATGACATGACTAACATAATATTAGCCTACTCTTACAAGCTACCTTGGTATTCTCTGCCTCTCTGAAATGACTCTCCCAACGAACTCTGTCTCTGTGCCGGGGGTCTGGAAGTGGATGGATTTCCCTCCTCATTTCTTCGTTTTTGTAGATCAGCATTTTCCTTGTCATGTGTTTTTAAGTGTTTGTATACGTTTGTAGTGTTGCCACAGTATCGAATGCTCTTTTTACACGTATCACAAGCTGCAGTATTATCATTTAGTGCCGTAAAATAGCTCCACACAACACTTTTCGTCCTCTCGGCCATCCTGATCTCTCATTCAATGTGCTATCAGTCTCGCTGCTCCTCTGCGCGTTGTGTCAGTGAGTCACGTGACGACACAACAACGAATCACAGCAGAGGAGCAGGAGGGTGAGGAGGAGCAATGTGGGCCAAGACGTGAAAGCGTTGTTTGCTCAGGAAGGTGGAAGACACAAGTAAAGTATAGTGAACGTAGAGGAGAGATATCTAAATTAAAATATCGATTCAATTACAGTTGTATCAATCAAATACCAATACCAGCGTTGGTATCGATACTATCGATATTTAGATCGATCCGCCCACCCCTAGAGAGCATGAAGGAAACGCAAGGTATAGGACGTAAGTCGGTTGGATGTTCTCTGGAATGACTTGTCTTAGGTCATTAAGAAACAGTGTCGAAAAACAACCCGTTTTTCGTTTTTTGTTTTGATATTAAAAAACGGAAAACAAAAAACAATCTCGTTATCCGATTTTCTTTCACGAGTTTATGGATGGAAACCGGAAATAAAAATACGGGTGTATGCGTCTCATTTCTCAATTTCACAATGTTTTTTTTCGTGACCCGGAAGTTACTCCTGCGAGCTTGGCGGTCAGCAAAGGGCGCGCTGCCGTTAGCATTGTCTGCTTTGGATGTCTTCGCAAAGAACAATGGAAAGTTATGTTCTCTTTCGAGGAGGCAAACGGGTTACACTGAAAGATGATGACATGTCTGTGGACAAGATATGCAGGATATTTCAGGTGCTGTTATTGTGCATTAAATAACATATTACATATATATATATATATATAAGTAGCTAACATTTATTTCTGCACGTATTCAATTTCAATTCAATTTTATTTATAGTATCAAATCACAACAAGAGTAATTATCTCAAGACACTTTACAGATAGAGCAGGTCTAGACCACACTCCAGAATCCACAAGGATCCAACAGTTCCAGTAGT
>NW_023267037.1:0-1279 GCF_013103735.1 Etheostoma cragini
ACTCTCATATCAAATACTATATCTATAAATACTATATATACAGGCTGAATATATAGAAACATCAACACACTCTCATATAAAATACTATATCTATAAATACTATATATACAGGCTGAATATATAGAAACATCAACACACTCTCATATAAAATACTAGATATACTATAAATATATATATATATACAGACTGAATATATAGAAACATCAACACACTCATATCAAATACTATATCTATAAATACTATATATACAGGCTGAATATATAGAAACATCAACACACTCTCATATCAAATACTATATCTATAAATACTATATATACAGGCTGAATATATAGAAACATCAACACACTCATAAAATACTAGATATACTATAAATATATATATATAATATATATACAAGCTAAATATATAGAAACAGTCTGTTGTCATAAAACGATTAAGTTGTTACATTTAACTTCACAGATACACATATTATTTGAGGTGAGAGTGTGTGTGTGTGCGTGCGTATGTGCGTGTATATATGTGCGTGTACTGTATGTGTGGTTACGTGTGTGTACTGTGGCTCAGTGGTAGAGCGGTTGCCTGCTAATCGGAAGGTTGGTGGTTCAATCCCTGGCTCTGTCAAACTGTCCTTGGGCAAGACACTAACCCTGGAGTGGGAATGTATTTGTGTGTGTATCTGATGAGCAGGTGTGTAGATGTGAGTGTGTATCTGATAAGCAGATGTGTGTGTTACCAGGAAGCGTCCAGTGACAGCAGGTCGATGCCTCTCTGTAACATGGGTTTGAACCTCAGCGTCAGAGGAAACGGCACCTTTGCTGCAACACAGATTATTAATTATTATTACCACATTATTATGATATAATAATCTAATCTATTATGATATAATCACCTGATCTATATCATCAGAGAGAAAACTCCGTCAGCTTGTCAGATCTTACAACTCACCAAGATTTTCATCCCATTAACAACTGGAGACTAAATGGTTTTTTTTTGAGTGTGTGTGTGTGTCTGTCTGTGTGTGTGCGTGTCTGAGTGTGAGAGTGTGTGTGTCCCTTTTCTGTGTGTGTGTGTGTGTGTGTGACAGCAGAAGAACTCACTGATGACAAATCCAGAGAAGGCCCAGTTGATCCATCCACCAATCACAATCATCGGCAGGACGTTGGTCATGTTTCCCTTCATCATGTCAGTCAACATGCTGGTGTCTGGAACACACACACACACACACACACACACACACACACACACACACACACACACACACACACACACACACACACAC
>NW_023267038.1:0-1830 GCF_013103735.1 Etheostoma cragini
GGGGCAATCACTTTTTCACACAGGGCCATGATGGTTTGGATTTTTTTTCACCTTTAATAATAAACACCTTCATTTACACATTAGATTTTGTGTTTACTTGTGTTGTCCTTGACTATTGTTTAAATTGGTTTGATGTTCCGAAACACTTAAGTGTGACAAACATGCAAAGGAACAGGAAATGAGGAAGGGGGGCAAACACTTTTTCACACCACTGTATATATATATGTGTATATATATACGGCATATGTGCTGTATATGTAAATGTAAATGTGCTGTATTTATATATCTTTTCCAGTCTTAACAACTGCTCAAAGCGCTTTTACACCTACAGGGAACATTCACCATTCACACGCATTCATACACTGTGGCCGGGGCTACCGTACAAGGTGTCACCTGCTCATCAGATAAACATTCACACACATTCACACTCCAATGCGCAGCACCGGGGGCAACTCAGGGTTAAGTGTCTTGCCCAAGGACACTTCGACAATGACTGCAGGGGCGGGGATCGAACCGTCAACCTTCCGATTGGCAGGCAACCGCTCTACCACTGAGCCACAGCCGACCATATATATATGTGTATATATACTGTATGTATATATACACATATACAGTACATATGTATGTATATATTAAATGCGTTCGGTGAAATAATCTCACATACACACACAAACTCACACACACACACACACACTCTCACACACACATATTCATACACACACTCTCACACACATGTTCACACACACACACACGTTCATATTAAAAGTGTTCGGTGAAATAATCTCACTCCGAGTTTCCTCTTCTGATTTTATTTTGGACGTGGGAACAGTGTTTTTATTCTTGGCTCCATTTACCCAGAATGCTTTGTCATTTAAAACATCATTCAAAAAAACACGTCAATCAACAAAATCTAAAAAATCAACAAAATCTTCCGTCAAATAAATTGAGCGAAAAAAAACAAAACACATTTAAAATAACTCGTTGTTCATATTTTGACACAATGAAGTCGTAACGACGTTAAAATTAATAAATCTACACACGCTTCACATCACGATCACGCCACGCGGACGCTGACGGAAACACGGGGATATCACGTTGTAATCACAAAATACTACGTTGTTTTGTTGTGATTTTCGGAAAAAAATCCTGGATTATTCGGCACGTTTTCTTAAAAAAATGCGATAAAACATTCGGATATTTCTGTAATTTTAATGCGATTAAATTGCACGAACTTGCAAAAATAACCGCGTTTTGATGAAAGAGAGATCACGTACTTCCGTTAGACACGGAGGATTTATTGTAAACAGAGTTGTTCGTAAACTTAACGAATTAGTTTGTAGTTTTGTTTCCGACAGCGTGACGCTCAGCGTGCGTTCTTCTTCTTTTACTCAAATAATGCAACACGATCAAAACAACGATCAAAACAACGATCAAAACAGCGATCAAAACAACGATCAAAACAACGATCAAAACAGCCAAACTCCGAGAGAAGTACTCAACGGACGTTTCACGTTGGCAGGGCCGGGTCTAGGATCAGACCTTCAGGGGGGCTCGGCCCCTAATGACAATGTTACACACCCCCCCGAGTCAGAGTCAAGACCGAGTCCAAAGAGGTTTGAGTCCAAGTCAAGACCAAGTCCAAGACCAAGTCCAAAGAGGTTCCAGTCCGAGTCAAGACCGAGTCCAAAGAGTTTCGAGTCCGAGTCAAGACAGAATCCAAAGAGGTTCCAGTCCGAGTCAAGACAGAGTCCAAAGAGGTTCAAGCCCGAGTCAAGACAGAGTCCAAAGAGGTTTGAGTCCAAGACAAGACCAAGTCCAAAGAGGTTTGAG
>NW_023267039.1:0-1012 GCF_013103735.1 Etheostoma cragini
CGTCAATATAACGTTGCTTTTAAGCCCTTAATTTTGAAACCGTACATCAGAATGCTCTGAAGTTACCAGACAGACACCGTGGATAGGTGATGTCTCCCGCAGACTTTGAATGAAGCTGGCATAAAGTCAGGATTCCATTTTAGAGTAGCCTGAACAAGAGAAAAATATGCCTTTAACAGCCTTCAAAATATTTAAATTTTAACATTTAGTAGAGATTCTAGGCTTTCATTTTAAAATCCTACATCAGAATGATCTGAAATTACCTGTGAGACACACCGGATAGGTGATGTCTCCCCCAGACTTGGATTGAAGCTGGCATAACGTCAAGATTCCTTTTTAGAGTAGCCTGAACAAGAGAAAAATATGCCTTTAACAGCCTGAAAAATATTTAAATTTTAACATTTAGTAGAGATTCTAGGCTTTAATTTTACATCCTACATCAGAAGGATCTGAAATTACCTGTGAGAAACACTACATAAGTGATGTCTCCTCCAGACTTGGATTGAAGCTGGCATAACTTCAGGATTCCTTTTTAGAGTAGCCTGAACAAGAGAAAAACTTGCCTTTAACAGCCTGCAAAAGATTTAAATTATACAATTTATTAGACTTTCTAGGCCTTAACTTTAAAATCCTATATGAGAATGGTCCTAAATTACCTGAGTGATCCAATGGATATGTAATGTCTTACTCATAATTTGAATGAACCTGGCATAACAGTAGGAATCCATTTTAGACTGGCATGAAGGAGATTTAAATATGCCTTTAACAGCCTAACAAAACTTGTCAATATAGCTTTGCTTTTAAGCCCTTAATTTTAAAACCGTACATCAGAATGCTCTGATATTACCTGACAGACACACTGGATAGGTGATGTCTCCCCCAGACTTGGATGGAAGCTGGCATAACTTCAGGATTCCTTTTTAGAGTAGCCTACACAAGAGAAAAATTTGCCTTCAACAGCCTGCAAAAGATTAAAATTATACAATTTATTAGACTTTCTAGGCCTTAATTT
>NW_023267040.1:0-3164 GCF_013103735.1 Etheostoma cragini
GCTGAGAGACACACACACGCACACACACACACTGAGACACAGACACACACACACTAAGACACACACACACACTGAGACACACACACACTAAGACACACACACACTGAGACACACACACACACACGCTGACACACACACACACACACACACACACACAGATACACACACACACAGGTGAGTCCCAGCTCTACATATATTCTAACCCGCGGCCTCTTGTTTGTTTTGAAGAGGTCAGTGAAACTAAATCTTCTCCCATCAGGTCCGTTTCCGTGACGATGTGGAAGAGTTCTTCGCCAGCGGCGGCGAGGAGGAGGAGGACCGCCGCGGCCCGTGGGAGGAGCTGGCGAGAGACCGCTGCCGCTTCCTACGCCGCTGCCTGGACACGGAGCAAAGCATCGCCTACGTCCTGCAGCCGCAGCACCGCCGCCGGGTCTGGGGACGCCTCGCTGCAGCCCGCGGCGCCCTGGACGCCTGAATCTGGGGGGACGCCCCGAGAGACATCTGTCGAGAGACATCTGTTGGGACGCCCCGAGAGACATCTGTCGAGAGACATCTGTCAGACGCCCCGAGAGACATCTGTCGAGAGACATCTGTTGGGACGCCTCGAGAGACATCTGTCAGACGCCCCGAGAGACATCTGTCAGACGCCCCGAGAGACATCTGTCGAGAGACATCTGTTGGGACGCCTCGAGAGACATCTGTCAGACGCCTCGAGAGACATCTGTCGAGAGACATCTGTCAGACGCCCCGAGAGACATCTGTCGAGAGACATCTGTCGAGAGACATCTGTCAGACGCCCCGAGAGACATCTGTTGGGACGCCTCGAGAGACATCTGACAAAATGAATATTTGATATATTCCTTATATTACTTAACAGAGGTTCAGATATTTTGGACCATATTGGAAGTTAACGGAGACAGACATACTTACAGGGTTGTAGTTCTTCTTCTGTGGTCAGGGGAGGAGAAGATGAGACGTAGGACAGTGGACAGGCGGACAGACTTTGTCTCCGTCTTTCACCCAAGACTAAAACCAGGGTTCATAACCGACTCAGAGTGAAATCTGAAGGGCTGAGGAGTCGTGACTGTGTCTGCAGACGGACAGAAAGGTCACGTGATCATCTGCTTTACTTTTCTCTCTGATTGTTTTTTTTGTTTGTTTTTTAACCTTTATTTATTCCACATTGATACGTGGACGCTGCCCAGTACAACCACAGTCTGATCTGCTGCCACTGAGCAGCTCCTCTTGGGGTTAAGGTCTTGCTCAAGGGCACCTCAGGGGCGGTAATGAGGGAGGGACAAGCTGCTCTTTCACTTTCCCCACCCGGATTTCATCCTGTCGGTCTGGGGATTGAACCGACGACTTTCAGGTCACAAGCTTGCGTCTCTAACCACTCTTTTAGGGCAGAGACCTAAAAAGCCCTGGCATGCCCGCCTGGCGCCACCCGGCGGACTGATCCGTCTCCCCGAGGTCCAAAAAGCCTCTTATGATGTCGGTGTGTCGGCGCCGGCCGCCTCGGTGACAGAAAGCTGACGAACGTGTTGCGTGTTTTCATTTTAAGCTTTTAATTTTCTCTCTGAAACCAAAGATACTAAGCCTCGCTACACGGGTGTTAACCATGAATAATCAGTAAGAGTTCGGCCTCTAATTGGTAAGAGTTCGGCCTCTAATTGGTAAGAGTTCGGCCTCTAATTGGTAAGAGTTCGGCCTCTAATTGGTAAGAGTTCGGCCTCTAATCGACCAGTGTTCGGCCTCTAATCGACCAGTGTTCGGCCTCTAATCGACCAGTGTTCGGCCTTTAATCAGTAAGGGTTCAACCTCTAATTGACAAGTGTTCGGCCTCTAATCGGTAAGAGTTCGGCCTCTAATCGACAAGTGTTCGCCCTGTAATCGACAAGTGTTCGCCCTGTAATCGACAAGTGTTCGCCCTGTAATCGACAAGGGTTCAACCTCTAATCGACAAGTGTTCGGCCTCTAATCGACAAGGGTTCAACCTCTAATTGACAAGTGTTCGGCCTCTAATCGACAAGGGTTCAACCTCTAATCGACAAGTGTTCGGCCTCTAATCGGTAAGAGTTCGGCCTCTAATCGACAAGTGTTCGCCCTGTAATCGACAAGTGTTCAACCTCTAATCGACAAGTGTTCGGCCTCTAATCGACAAGTGTTCGGCCTGTAATCGGTAAGAGTTCGGCCTCTAATCGACAAGAGTTCGGCCTCTAATCGACAAGTGTTCGGCCTCTAATCGGTAAGAGTTCGGCCTCTAATCAGTAAGAGTTCGGCCTCTAATCAGTATCTGCAATTGTCAGAGAATTTAAGAAACTCACAAAACGTTGTATTTATTGAATCAGATATTTTCTCCCCTTATAGTTTAACTTTTACGTCTTTGTTCCAGTTAGCTTCGTGCTAACGGGCCAGCGGTTGTTATAGTTACTGATGTGGTGCGACATTAAATCACTGCAATCAACTGCAGACTCTGATTTACACAACAGGAAACTGTCACTTTATTTAGATCATTTGACAGTTGGATAATGATTTGTGATTTACATTTTTTAAACATGTCGATAATTATACAGACTTTGGTTGGTGGAGGAATCGGCGAGTTGGGATCAGATTTTAAGAGAAATATTCTCTAAAAACCAAAGAGTGGAAAGTAACTAAATACATTTACTGAACTACTAAAGTACAACGTTCAGGTACTTTCAGGTACTTGTGTTTTACTCCATCTCAGAGGGGACTCTTGTAGACCGACTCCACTACATCTCAGTCACGCACCAAACTCTGTGCAACTTTCAGAGAATTTAAGAAATGCCCCAAAATGTCTCATTTTATTCATCCAATCAGATATTTTCTCTGCTTTTATTATTTAGTCCATTTGCTGAGCTTGCTTCGGTCCCTAAAATGTTAAAAACTTCGTAAATGTCCAAGCTTGACTTTAATATTTTTTGGTAAAAAACAGGCAACAGATCTTCACAACAACTCTTTTATTAACGTCTAAAACTTCAGAACTAAAGCTTCTCGTCTTCATCACGCACTCGAGTTCCTTTAATGAAGTCATCGTTTGGCCCAGAAGGGTCAGAAGGGAGGTCTACATCCTGGGACTGTGGGTCAGGGTGGAGGTCTACATCCTGGGACTGTGGGTCAGGGTGGAGGTCTACATCCTGGGA
>NW_023267041.1:0-1936 GCF_013103735.1 Etheostoma cragini
CTCTACTGTTGTCTCTCTATTGCTGTGTCTCTACTGTTGTCTCTCTACTGTTGTCTCTCTACTGTTGTCTCTAGTCTTTTGTCTCTACTGATGTGTCTCTACTGATGTGTCTCTACTGATGTCCCTCTACTGTTGTCTCTCTACCGTTGTCTCTCTACCGTTGTCTCTCTACTGATGTCTCTCTACTGTTGTCCCTCTACTGTTGTCTCTCTACTGTTGTCCCTCTACTGTTGTCTCTCTACTATTGTCTCTACTGTTGTCTCTCTACTATTGTCTCTACTGTTGTCTCTCTACTGTTGTCTCTCTACTGTTATGTCTCTACTGATGTCTCTCCACTGATGTCTCTCTACTGATGTCTCTCTACTGTTGTCTCTCTACCGTTGTCTCTCTACTGTTGTCTCTACTGTTGTCTCTACTGTTGTCTCTCTACTGTTGTCTCTCTACTTACTCTGCCCCTATGTCCTACTACAGGTAAAGGTAATTAAATGAGTAGCTGCTAGCTAACGTTAGCTTACGTCAACATTAGGTAGCCGCTAGCTAACACTAATGCTGAAGCTAATGCTAACGCTGATGCTAACGCTAATGCTAATGCTAGCTAGAAGGGTTTGAGGTGACATTGCCCGGAACGCTACCAAGTCGTGAGTTGAAGTCGTAACTTCCGCTATAAAAGTTGTGTCTTGAACTCATCGCTAGTCACAACAACCAGAGCAGGTGAACAGGTGTTATTACTTTACTTCCTGTCCTTTCAAAATAAGAGCGCTACATCCGTCTCTTACATGCAAGGCAGCGTTGATAGAAGAGAAGGGTCATGATTAATGTCGACAGTCAAACATCAAGACGTTCACTAAAAACAAGCACAGCTCCCAAACTTCCTTTATGTTTACCCCGGGCTGATGTCACTTCCTGTCTGTTTCCCCCGGGCTGATGTCACTTCCTGTCTGTTTCCCCTGTGCTATTGTCACTTCCTGTCTGTTTCCCCCGGGCGGATGTCACTTCCTGTCTGTTTCCCCCGTGCTGATGTCACTTCCTGTCTGTTTCCCCCGTGCTGATGTCACTTCCTGTCTGTTTCCTCTCTGTGATGCAAGAGAGCTGATAAAGGGTAATTCCTCATATCTCTTCTTCTCTGAGCCGTAAAACACAAACACACACACACACACACACACACACCAAAACACTCACCAAAACACACACCAAAACACACACACACACTCACTCACCGAAACACACACCGAAACACACACTCACTCACCGAAACACACACCGAAACACACACACCAAAACACACACACACGCGACACACACACATCAACACACACACACACACACAAACACACACACACACACACACCAACGTAGGTTTTTCGGAGACTTCTGATTTTTGTGGCTTTTTCACAAAATATTTAAATCATTTTGTTTTTAACATTTGTCATTTTTTTTAAATATTTGTGTTACTTTTTTCAACACTTTATTTCACATTTTGGTCTTTTTTTAAATTCTCTAATATTTTTCTCTTTTTTTAAAGTTATTCTTTTGGTAACCCAGGTTCCCAGGTACGATCACTTCCTGGTTCTTTCTTCTTCTTCTTTTTAAATCACGTGTGTACAGAAGTTGTTTTCTGTTGTTTTATTGTGGTGAGCGAGAGCTTCCCGATGATGATTGATGACTTCCTGTTCCTGCTGCAGGCGGTTAGTACCGCCGACCTCACACCAGGGTCTGGAGTCTCTGCAGACCCTGGACCTGACCCGGTAGTCTCGGGCCCGGCCCATTGTGTTGGTTTTGGTTTTTTGATTGATTGATGTCCTCCAGAGTGAACAGAACTGTGTCCATGGCAACGGTGTGTTATTAACAAACAGCGTACTACGCTAGAATACACACACACACACACACACGCCCAGCACACACACACACACACACACACACACACACACACACACAC
>NW_023267042.1:0-2137 GCF_013103735.1 Etheostoma cragini
CATAATGCTCCTCTACACATTCATAATGCTCCTCTACACATTCATAATGCTCCTCTAAACATTCATAATGTTCCTCTACACATTCATAATGCTCCTCTAAACATTCATAATGCTCCTCTACACATTCATAATGTTCTTCTACACATTCATAATGCTCCTCTAAACATTCATAATGCTCCTCTACACATTCATAATGCTCCTCTAAACATTCATAATGCTCCTCTACACATTCATAATGTTCCTCTACACATTCATAATGCTCCTCTAAACATTCATAATGCTCCTCTAGACATTCATAATGCTCCTCTACACATTCATAATGCTCCTCTACACATTCATAATGTTCCTCTAAACATTCATAATGTCCATCTACACGTTCATAATGTCCATCTACACGTTCATAATGCTCCTCTACACATTCATAATGCTCCTCTACACATTAATAATGCTCCTGTACACATTCATAATGCTTCTCTACACATTCATAATGTTCCTCTACACATTCATAATGCTCCTTTAAACATTCATAATGCTCCTCTACACATTCATAATGCTCCTCTACACATTCATAATGCTCCTCTAAACATTCATAATGCTCCTCTACACATTCATAATGCTCCTCTACACATTCATAATGCTCCTCTAAACATTCATAATGTTCCTCTAAACATTCATAATGTTCCTCTAAACATTCATAATGTTCCTCTAAACATTCATAATGCTCCTCTAAACATTCATAATGTTCATCTACACATTCATAATGTTCCTCTAAACATTCATAATGTTCCTCTAAACATTCATAATGTTCCTCTAAACATTCATAATGTTCATCTACACATTCATAATGCTCCTCTAAACATTCATAATGCTCCTCTACACATTCATAATGCTCCTCTAAACATTCATAATGTTCATCTACACATTCATAATGCTCCTCTAAACATTCATAATGTTCATCTACACATTCATAATGTTCCTCTAAACATTCACAATGCTCCTCTAAACATTCATAATGTTCCTCTAAACATTCATAATGCTCCTCTAAACATTCATAATGTTCATCTACACATTCATAATGCTCCTCTTAACATTCATAATGTTCATCTACACATTCATAATGTTCCTCTAAACATTCATAATGTTCCTCTAAACATTCATAATGTTCCTCTAAACATTCATAATGTTCATCTACACATTCATAATGTTCCTCTAAACATTCATAATGCTCCTCTAAACATTCATAATGTTCCTCTAAACATTCATTATGCTCCTCTACACATTCATAATGTTCCTCTAAACATTCATAATGTTCCTCTAAACATTCATAATGTTCCTATAAACATTCATAATGCTCCTCTACACATTCATAATGTTCCTCTAAACATTCATAATGCTCCTCTACACATTCATAATGTTCCTATAAACATTCATAATGCTCCTCTACACATTCATAATGCTCCTCTACACATTCATAATGTTCCTCTAAACATTCATAATGTTCATCTACACATTCATAATGTTCTTCTACACATTCATAATGTTCATCTACACATTCATAATGTTCTTCTACACATTCATAATGCTCTTCTACACATTCATAATGCTCCTCTACACATTCATAATGTTCCTCTAAACATTCATAATGCTCTTCTACACATTCATAATGTTCCTCTACACATTCATAATGCTCCTCTAAACATTCATAATGCTCCTCTACACATTCATAATGTTCATCTACACATTCTTAATGCTCCTCTACAAATTCATAATGCTCCTCTACACATTCATAATGTTCCTATAAACATTCATAATGTTCCTCTAAACATTCATAATGTTCCTCTAAACATTGATAATGTTCCTCTAAACATTGATAATGCTCCTCTACACATTCATAATGTTCCTCTAAACATTCATAATGCTCCTCTACACATTCATAATGTTCATCTAAACATTCATAATGTTCCTCTAAACATTCATAATGTTCCTCTACACATTCATAATGTTCCTCTAAACATTCATAATGTTCCTCTAAACATTCATAATGTTTCTCTAAACATTTATAATGCTCCTCTACACATTCATAATGTTCCTCTACACATTCATAATTTTCCTCTAAACATTCATAATGTTCCTCTAA
>NW_023267043.1:0-1709 GCF_013103735.1 Etheostoma cragini
TGTAAATAATCACTACTTTTAGCGTGTATAGAGCAGCATATCTCCACCAGACTCCATGTAAATAATCACTACTTTACAGTCGGAATCCCACCGTCGTATCTGGACAGCAGCAGCGACAGGAAGCAGGCGGCTCCGCTCAGGAACAGAGCCAGCATGCTGATTGGCCGGCGCCCCAGGCGAACCAATGGGACGAGCAGGCAGGGGGCTTCTGATAGGCCGGAGAAGAACTGGGCGGCGTGGACGCTGACGCCGAACGAGCCGATGTTCATGCAGATGCCGAAATAGGTCAACGCCGACGCAGCGCTGCAGAACACCGAGGACACCTGGTTATCTGTCTGTCTGTCTACCTGTCTGCCTGTCTACCTGTCTGTCTACCTGCCTACCTGTCTGTCTGCCTGTCAACCTGTCTGTCTGTCTACCTGCCTACCTGTCTGTATACCTGTCTGTCTATCTGTCTGTCTACCTGTCTGCCTACCTGTCTGTCTGTCTGTCTATCTGTCTGTCTGTCTGTCTACCTGTCTACCTGTCTGTCTACCTGTCTGTCTACCTGTCTGTCTACCTGTCTGTCTACCTGTCTGCCTACCTGTCTGTCTACCTGTCTGTCTGTCTGTCTGTCTGTCTGTCTGTCTACCTGTCTGCCTACCTGTCTGTCTACCTGTCTGTCTGTCTGTCTGTCTGTCTGTCTGTCTACCTGCCTGTCTACCTGCCTGTCTACCTGTCTGTCTACCTGTCTGTCTGTCTGTCTGCCTACCTGTCTGTCTACCTGTCTGTCTGTCTGTCTGTCTGTCTGTCTACCTGCCTGTCTACCTGCCTGTCTACCTGTCTGTCTACCTGTCTGTCTGTCTGTCTGTCTACCTGTCTGTCTACCTGTCTGTCTACCTGTCTGTCTACCTGCCTGTCTACCACCCTGTCTACCTGCCTGTCTACCTGTCTGTCTACCTGTCTGTCTACCTGCCTGTCTACCACCCTGTCTACCACCCTGTCTACCTGTCTGTCTACCTGTCTGTCTACCTGCCTGTCTACCTGTCTGTCTACCTGTCTGTCTACCTGCCTGTCTACCACCCTGTCTACCACCCTGTCTACCTGCCTGTCTACCTGCCTGTCTACCACCCTGTCTACCTGCCTGTCTACCTGTCTGTCTACCTGTCTGTCTACCTGTCTGTCTACCTGTCTGTCTACCTGCCTGTCTACCTGCCTGTCTACCTGTCTGTCTACCTGTCTGTCTGTCTGTCTTACCTCAGGTAGCTCATGATAAAGAGGCGCAGCAGGATGGTGGGATGTTTCAGGTGGATGATGTCAGAGGGGGCGTGTCTCGGGTGGATGATGTCAGAGGGGGCGTGTCTCGGGTGGATGATGTCAGAGGGGGCGTGTCCCGGCTCCTTCTGCATGTCGGACGACTCCAACAGCTGCACACACACAACACACGCTGTGTGACTGACGGGTCGCCATGACGACATGGCTCCACTGAGACACAGGTGTGTGTGCGTTTACCGAGTCCAGACACTGTCTGTCTGCGGGGCTGTTGCTACGGTAACGCTCCAAAACATCCGCTCTTCTTCTCATCAACAGCCAGCGAGGAGACTCTGGGATGGAGCTGCAGAGAGACAGACAGGTAGAGAGACAGACAGGTGAGAGACAGACAGGTGGACAGACAGGTGTAGAGACAGACAGGTGGACAGACAGGTGAGAGACAGACAGGTGTAGAGACA
>NW_023267044.1:0-1875 GCF_013103735.1 Etheostoma cragini
TTAACTAGCATGTTAGTTAGCAGTAATTAGCCTGAGCCTATGTTAACTAGCATGTTAGTTAGCAATAATTAGCCTGTGCCTATGTTAATGTTAACTAGCATGTTAGTTAGCAATAATTAGCCTGTGCCCATGTTAATGTTAAATAGCATGTTAGTTAGCAGTAATTAGCCTGTGCCTATGTTAACGTTAACTAGCATGTTAGTTAGCAGTAATTAGCTTGTGCCTATGTTAATGTTAACTAGCATGTTAGTTAGCAGTAATTAGCCTGTGCCTATGTTAACGTTAACTAGCATGTTAGTTAGCAGTAATTAGCCTGTGCCTATGCAACGGGTTCTGTTTTCCATTTCTTTGACTGTCTATGGAGATACCTTAAAGAAGACCAGGTCCATGGCTCCGCCCCTCGCCGCCTCGTTGTACTGCAGCTGAAACACAGACAGCCGCTCCGCCAGGGCGTCCAGCGACGGGATTGGCTCGTACACCTGTCAATCACGTGAGTGGTTAGAGCACTGAACACTGTCTGCTGCTGTTGGACATTATGACCTGACACTACAGGCAGAAACATCTTGTTATTGTCTGTCCTAACAGGAACATCCGGAGGTAGGGAGAGATTTGATAGATTTGGGGTTTTTATCTTCCATAACACGTCTTCTTTCAGACTAATAGGAATCAAAACATTTATTTTACTACAGACCAACACCTGGAAGAGGTCTGGCTGGTCAGGACACAGAATCCCTGCGCTAGATTAAGACATGAATGGATGAAACCTTCGGAGCTTCCAGCTCGGTGTCTTCGGGTTCGTCCCCTGTCGCCTCGGGGGCGTCACGCAGGAAGTCCACGAAGAAGCTGTCCCACTGAGCATGCTCAGTCAGAGCGCTCCCATGATCCTCCACTGTGATCTGAGGAGAGAGAGGAGGGCTCGATGGAAACATGAGGACAACATGAGGACAACATGAGGACAACATGAAGTCAACATGAGGACAACATGAAGACAACATGAGGACAACATGAGGGCAAATGAGGGCAAATGAGGGACACATGAGGACAACATGAGGGCAATATGAGGGCCAACATGAAGTCAACATGAGGACAACATGAAGACAACATGAAGACAACATGAGGACAACATGAGGGCAAATGAGGGACACATGAGGACAACATTAGGACAACATGAGGACAACATGAAGTCAACATGAAGACAACATGAAGACAACATGAGGACAACATGAGGGACACATGAGGACAACATGAGGGCAATATGAGGGCAACATGAGGACAACATGATGACAACATGAAGGCAACATGAGGACAACATGAAGACAACATGAAGACAACATGAGGACAACATGAGGACAACACTAGGACAACATGAAGACAACATAAGGACAAAGTGAGAGCAACATGAGGACAACATGAAGACAACATAAAGACAACACTAGGACAACATGAAGACAACATGAGGACAACATGAAGACAACATGAGAGCAACATGAGGACAACATAATGACAACATGAAGACAACATGAGGACAAAGTGAGAGCAACCTGAGGACAACATGAAGACAACATGAAGACAACATGAGGACAACATGAGGACAACACTAGGACAACATGAAGACAACATGAGGACAAAGTGAGAGCAACCTGAGGACAACATGAAGACAACATGAAGGCAACATGAGGACAACATGAAGACAACATGAAGACAACATGAGGACAACATGAAGACAACATGAGAGCAACATGAGGACAACATGAGGACAACATGAAGACAACATGAAGGCAACATGAAGACAACACTAGGACAACATGAGGACAACATGAAGACAACATGAAGACAACATGAGGACAACATGAAGACAACATGAGGACAACATGA